>NC_141537.1:140434141-140691641 GCF_021556685.1 Rattus norvegicus | reverse complement strand
TCATCTGAACAAAGACACTGCTGAGATAATTCAAAGATTTCATTTACCTCTTCTCCAAGGGGTTTAGCTGGTTCTGACCCAGCCTTGAAATCAAACCATTACTCCCGTCCCCTGCAACTCTCTTCAACTATAAAGCTATGGATACAAAGGGTGCCAATTCATTACTGAAAATTTGAGGTGATTAAGAGTCAAGGCTGCTGGGGCCACTCATACTATTGATATTAAAAGCACTATCAATTTCCCACTGTTCTAAAAGGGAGGTAATAAAATGCTTTATTTTTACTAGTGATGCTTTTGTGCCTTCTGACCACATTCCAGATGCTCTGTGCGGTACAGAGAAACATAATTATTCCATCTTCTAGCAGCACTTGTGAGTTCATGGGTCTTGCAATATAGGAGACATGGATTCAGTTCCCAGATCTAGCACTGACAAGCTCTTCACTCTTCCATTACAGAAACGCACTGCCAAGCCCTGGTTAGAGTTAACAACAGCACTGACCTCAGAACTGGTTTACAAGAATTCAAAAGGATCTCATAAAATATTGATCAAAGGTCACAGTGAAGACTTTTTTTTAATGGAATAACAAATTGGGGAGGAAGGTTTGAAAATGTTGATATTTTTTTAAATTGAGATTTATATGATGGCCACAAGGCAACCAAGAAATACATCACTAGAGCCAAAAAAAAGAGAAGTTTCCTGAATCCCCAAGGTTCCAGATGCCTAAGATTTATTCATGAATGCAACAATGACAGAGGGTGATCAAAGTCTCATTTCAGCTTAATGGCTGGAGATTCCCCAGGGCTTCCTGCAGCCAAGCTGACAGGCCATGTTTCTGTCACTATTATTTTGTATCCATCAACATTATTTCATAATGTCAATAATCTCTCAGGAAACTCGGAGCATCTTCTTATTGAGGATGTTTCTATTTCTTCCATCTAAACTCGGCAGGCAGACATTGTGTCTACCCCACTCTCATTTCTTGCACTTCTGTGACTTGCTAATATCTGTCATCCAACACTGCATATGCCAAGATGCACATACACCCGCTCTGCTGTTTGCTTCTTTATAAGGATCACTTGCTTTGACAGCAGCTCATATTCTGTGGGGAGCCTCTATTGGCAGGTCCTGCCTGCCAGGGATGGTGTCTTCACTGAGTGTTCCCTAAGCACCATTGTTTGAGATGTTTGGATTCTATTATGTTAATTCGTGCTTTGTTGGTGGTTTGTAAATTGCTTCATGGGTGTATTGTTGCAACAATAATGTTTTATAAAGCCCTAGGAAGCAAATCTCATGATTTTTCCCTTTTCTCTCCCAAGCTGGATGTTTTATGAACATAAAATTAAAAGAAAACAGCTATGTAAACCAGCTTCGGTGGCCATGGGTCCCTGTCAAAGGGTGGTTTTCTAGCTTGTCTTTGCCGGGCTACAATGTGGAATTGGTCAGAGATGTGGGAATGATGGCCAGGTTTCTGTTTGCCCTGCTGCTCTGCCAGCTTTTGCCTCCTGTGTTTTCCTTTCATGTTTAAAGGCCCCACCCCTGATCTAATTTCTCCAAGGGGTTCACATCATTCCAAAAGAAGCTTCTTTGGCAAAAGTCAAAAGCTCTTGTTCTAGAGAGCCAAGGGAAATAATTCAGGGCTCCAACCAAATTTCCTTGCCCTTCACTTTGCATTAGAAGGGTCCAATGGAGGAGACAATTTAATCAAAAGTATAAACACAGGAACCCCAAATAAAGTCAAAATGAAAAGAAACCCAGTGGGGCGGGGCATGCAGCTCTGAGGATGCTTTCCTGTTGCTTTGTCTGTCAGACAGAATGGGCTTTGGGAAACTTTCTCCTGTAAAGGACTAGACGGTCAGTGTTTCAGGCTCTAGGAGCCGAGTTTCCATTGTAATCAGTCAACTTTATCCTTCTGGTGTGAAAACAGCCATGGATGGTTAAGTAAAGAATGAGCATAGTTGCTTTTGATAAAGCATCAAGTGTGGACATGGAAGTCTGACACCAGTGCAACTGTTGGGTGTCACGGAATCTGTTTTCCTTCAGATTCATTTCATAGGTTTCAGACTACACAGACACAAGCAGAGGGCGGTATCTGGCTTGTGGACTCCATCTAGTTCCTGTCTGGGAAAGAGCATTTTATGAAGAGATGTGCTGGGTAAAGGCTCTTTGAGGAAACAAAAGAAAACCAGTGTGACTGAGGAGAGTGCAGTAAGAGTCTGGGAGGTCGATGAGACGCTCTAGAGCTGCATTTCTCAACCTTCCTAATGCTGCAACCCTTAAACACGGTTCCTCATGTTGTGCTGACCCCCAACCATAAAATTATTTGGTTGCTACTTCATAACTGTAAGTTTGCTACTGTTATCAATTGTTATGTAAAAATCTGACATGCAGGATATTTGATAATGTGACCCTAAAGGAGTTATGACCCACTGGTTGAGAAATGCTGATCTAAAGTCTGACAAGACAAGAGATACCCCGAGGATATGGCGGTCACTAATATAGGCTCGCCTAGGAAACACAAAATATTCAGTCTTTTGGGTCCATCTCAGAATTTGTGAAAAATTAGGATTTGCCGCCCCCACACACATTCTCACACCTATAGACATGCATGCATGTGATGCACAATCATATATAGTGCATAAATGTATCCACACACTAACATGAGTATGTGTGAATGTGTTATGTGTGTGGTGTATGTATATGTTTGTATGTATATGGTGTATATATGTATATATATATAGGCATGTATATGTGCATGTGTACATGTATATATGATGTGTATAAGATGTATGTGTATGTGCATGTGTATGTATATAAGTATATGGTATGTATGTGGTGCCTGTGTATGTATATGTGTATATGTATATGACATATATTTGGTGTTCATGCTATACACTGGTAGAGAAGCCAGAGGAAGATATCTGATGACATGCTATACTACTTTTTGCCTTGTGCTTTTGAGACAGGGTTTCTCATTGAACATATATCTAGAGAGGTGGCTGAAAAACCACAGTGATCCCTCTATCTCTGCTCCCAAGAGGAATGGGGTCACAAGAATGTGTGTGACCAAATCCAGCTTTCTGTATGAGGCCTGGCTCAGGCCACTGTAGACTAAGCACTCTTACCAGCTGAGCCACCTCCTCAGCCTGAGACTTGGTATCTCCGTTAGTAGGTACCAAACTGCAGAGCTATACTTGGGAAGTACACCTGGGCCTTTGCTGTCAAGATGGAGAAGTTCTGCCCCTAGGGAGCCGAGTGATTTCCTGGTTGGATGCACAGTAAGTCATAGCACACACTCTGAGTACAGCTGCCAAACTCAAATGACTAAAGATAGGATGCCCCTTAAAGGAAGTGCAGAGAGGCATAGCAGTACCCTCCTGAGCACTGTCTGTGTCCGCAGTGAAATAGAAGCTCTGTTTGTCACCTTGTGGGCTTTTTTTTCCCTTTGGGTTGTTGTTGTTTATTGGTTTTGCTTTTCTTTTTTTTAATCAGTTATTTTATTTATTTACATTTCAAATGCTACATTCCTTCCCAGTCTCTCCTCCACAAACCCCTTATCCCTTCTCCCCCTCCTTCCCTCTATGAGGGTGCTCCCCCAACCGCCTACCCACTCCTGACTCAGTGACTTAGCATTCCCCTACCCTGGTTATGGAGCCTCCACAGGGTCAAGGGGCTTCCCTCCCAGATAAGGCCATCCTCTGCTACATATGCAGCTGGGGCCATGGGTCTCTCCATGTGTACTCTCGTTTGTTTTTTATACCAGGTTAAGAGCCATGTTAAGAAATAAGTCAGCCTTATTTCCAGTTAAAACAATCCATTTCATTTCAAATAAAATATGTTTTTAAATACTGTTCCTTATACTTAAATATTCCACCACCACCTTCACCAATCCCCTCCAAGAAGCAAAGCTTTGGTCTGGCTTTTTTAGTGGTTAATTTTTCTGATTGCTGTGATGGATCACCCAACAGAAACAACCAAAGGGAGTGAGCTATTCATTTTAGGCTGTGGTTTCCGTCTATCAAGTCAGGGAATGCACAGCAGAATTCATACCCGCATCAGTGGTTAGCATGGGGGTAGGGCTCCACATATCTTGGTTGAAGAAGCAGAGAACACAGGTCGGAAGCAGTGCTAGAATTTAACTTCCCCGGTAACCAACCCATTATCATCTTTCCAAGCCTCACAATAGAAAGATACCATAACCTCCCCTACCATCAGCTGGCAGCCAGATATGTAAACACTGTGGGGGAGATAGCATATTCCAACTGTGAGAGCTGGTTTACTCCTTACTTATGAAAATACCGAGTATCTACAGATTCTACGCACAATGCAAGGGGCTACCTGTGTGCTCTAACACCAATAACATCTCTCCTCTCAATCCTTGTCACCTGTGAGGAGAAATGAATACTAGTTCATCACATCTATAAACAAAGTTTCTACAAGAACAGGATGAATAGTCTTTGCCCTTTAAATGACTGCAGATTTTTTTTTCACTCTCTCATTTTATGTCATCCACAGAACCCTGATTTCAATGACATTATGTCTATCATATTAAATATTTGTTGTACAGAAGGGGAATGAGAGACGTGACAGGCATTTATTAAAATGAATTAATCAGAAGTCTGATGTGGGAAGCTTCAGCATTTAGAAAACCCGGGTGAGGTCTGGTCCTAAGGAAAGCTGCTAAGAGGTTTAAGAGTTTTAAAGTTAATATAAGGATTGAAAATGAGGAAAGGGGCAAGGGGCTCTCTTTGGCTAGCAAGACATTTTACAAGAAAACAAGCATTGCTTTTAGCCTGATTTTACAGTTCCTCCAATGAGTTCCTTATATATGTTTGAGACCTGACCAATACTCAGCAACTCGAGACAAACAAGGGGTCAGGCCAGTCTCAGGTGGTCACTGTCTTGGTGTGATCAGTAAGTACATTCATTCATCCAGACCATAATATTCCATGTTATACTACATTAAGGTAGAGAAGAATGTTGTGGTAAATTTATGGAGTCTTCCAAAGGGCTACACCAAGAACGAAGGTTTCCTAAGAAACATCTAAAAGAAACCCATCTCTACCCTGTCATAACTGCATAGAGGTACTAAAGCCCAAAGGCCTCTAAGTGTCTCATCAGGAGCTCCTAGTCAGGCGAGCTGAGGTGACAGGTGAAAGTTCTAGAACTAGATCTGAAGAAGCAGGATAAGGTTTATTTCCACAACTGTTCATGCAAAATTAAAGTGATATAGTACCGTCAATAAGCCAGGCGACAGATTCCATGAAGAGCCATGATGCTTGCTGTTGCTTTGATGTTGTTTTGCCTCCGAGGCAGGATTTCCATTATTATGGAGATGAACTGCCTCTAATTATTGCAATAACATAATTGTTCCCTAGGGCAGAATCCCTAATAACAGAACACTGTAGCTCGGTGGCAACTGTAGGAGCTATCCGGAGGGCAGGTTTCTCATTAGGAGCTCGTATATAGACATTCTGCCTCCAGAAGAGAAACAGAACGCCTCCAGCCAAAAGCTTCCCCTCCCACCCTAGGACTCAATCGGCCTTCTGGGCAAATACCTGCCATCACATTTGTCATCTTCAGACCTGGCTTTCACACCTTGCCTACAAGGTGGAGCTTCACAGCCCTGTGCTGGGATTCCCTTCCATGTTTTACATGAATTTCAACTCTCTTAAATGCCTTTGGGAAGACAGGCAAATTGAGGCCATGATCTGATTTCACCTTGGAGGGAGATGTCAGTGTCTCTAAAAAGACACGTGAGCATGATTTTATTCCTATTTGGGTTGAGTGTTTTAACAGATTATTAGGCCTCCACGGGATTATACTGTATAGGGCAGGCAAACCCAAATATGTGTTTCATTTTAAGGAGCCACAGTGAAAATTCTAAATGCTCAAAGTGCTTTTCCTGTCTGTTTTCAAATCTGATCCACAGTAATTTTGTTGAACTTCTTTTTTTATTTGCTTATTTATTTATTTGGAGAGAGAACTCATTTTATTACTTGTAATGTGGCCCTATCTTCCCAAGTTTGGCTTGGGCTCTGCAGATGTGCTACACTCTCTCTGTTAAAGGTTGGGCCCCTGGGAGGTAAAGAGATAAACTACAAAGTTTGGGGAAAGACAAAGTTGCTTCTCTCTCAAACACAGAAATAAGAAGGGCCGCATGGGACATGAACAATCCCCTTTGGCAGTGGCCAGATGCACAGTATCTAGGTTCTTGGGCTCAGCCATAGCCCACAGTAAATCCTAATAAAGCCACTGATGTTGGGAGGTCACCAGACATCATTCAACATACACAGGGGCTCCAGCAGTTTGAAGATGCTTCCCTTTCAAGAGCTTAGGCTTAGGTAGCTTTGGCCTGGTCTTACAGCTCATCATGAAAATGATCTTGGGACACTGAGTAAAAGATGTAATTGTAAATCACTAATATCAGGGCCCTGGATGCCCAGGCTGGTCACAATGTCTCAGGTGAATGACTGCAGCAGTGTTTCTGCCGCTAGAAAAACTGTACCTCCCCCATAAACTGCAGCCACTCCCTGCATCAAGCTCTCCCTGATGGGGCAATATGTGAGCAAATGGGGGCATTTCCTGTCTTAGTATCCAGAGGGTCACTAGCTCCAGGGGTCGCCATGCTGCTGCCCACCCTAAGCCCTTACCCTCTTAAGATTAGAAGCCACTTGCTCTTTCCTGCTTAATTTTACTCCTTTGACTTGAGTCTGCTATGTTCTTCTAGCTGTGATTTTAACTTTTTAAGTCTTCTTGTTGTCCTCCTTGGCGGCTAGCTTCTTTATTTTCTGTGGAAGTGACAGTTCCTGAGGACTCCTTCCTTTGACCCCAAAAATGCTCTGACCTCAACACTATTGGTGATGAACTCCTCTCCAGAATCTCTTACCTACTAACGATGGCTAGTTCTCTGTGTGCATCTCCAGCTAGGCGAGATGTTTCCACAAAGCACCCACTGAATAATAGGCAAGGGTCTAGATGAAAGTGTGACAGATTGGAATAAACAGATATGAAAAGCCCAATGAACATTCAGCGGCCCAAAACGAGATGGGAAGGTATGAGAGGAGGTCACACTGATACAAGGAGGACTCACCTGTGCTATTTAGGAAACAGAGGAAAGGGGCCACAAATTATGGATTAGAGGAGTACTAAGAGGCCAAAAATAGATTCTCCTCTAAAATCTCAAAAGGAATAGAACCTACAAGGTTGAGGTCTTTGGTAAGGCCCATTTTAGAATGTTGGTGCTTTCAATAATCATGTGCTAAATTGGTGTTGCTTAAACCAAGAGCACATTCGAAACACACACACACACACACACACACACACACACACACACACACACAAACACACACACAAATACTAACTATTCTTTCCTTCAAATTTCTTAGACAATTTTTAAAAATGTTTATGTTTTGTACCTTACTGTTATATATGCATCTTATGTATGAACCTAGTGTCCTTGGAAGCTAGAAGAGAGCTTCAGATCCCCTGGACCAGGAGTTATGGTTGGCTATGAGTCACCATGTGGGTGCTGACAATTGAATCTGGGTTCTCCGCCGAAGAAGCATGGACTTCTAACTAAAAGGTCATCTCTCCATGTCCCAGTATTTTAAAAAAATATTCATGATTGTAGCAAATACATTCTCATTCCACTGTTTAAGTAGGGATTCATGGGGCCATGTGTTTTTTCTCTTGCTTTCTCAATCCTTCTAATTAACATGTCAGTAAGGGCCTTAATATCTAGCCTATACATCTGTCTCCTCTCTTTATTCAAGGGACACTGATACCATTCAGTCACTCATGATTTCCATCCCAGAATGCTGCCTGTTCTTGAACTCCATGAACTCACTATCTCCTTTCACTGTGGTTTTTGCTGTTTGTTGCCGATGAATCAATCTTTCCATAGCATGCACACAGCTGGGCATAACTCCACATTAAAATCCTTCAATTCCATCGAAGGTGTTCAGGTCCAAGTTTAAGCTCCTCAGACATACACATAAAATCTCTTCAATCTATTGCTGTCTTTCATTTTTCAGGGTTTCTTTTCAACACTTATATATCAACTTTATAACCTAGCCCTCAGTGTTACTGACCAAAATCTCACACGGTCTTGCTTGTGGACCCTGGCAGTAGATTACGAGCATCTTAAGGACTGGCTTTATCTATTTTTCCCTTCTATTCTCAGTGCCAAGCAGTAGCCCTAGTGCATGGCAAATGCCCAAGGAGTGCTTTATCATTGAAAAAGAATGGAGTTGGATAGTTTTAAGTAGAGCATGTATGCTGCTGTGTAGAACCAGGTCTATGATATTTAGGCTACAGTTTTGAGACTCCTTTCTGTACTATTCATTGCCCTACCTATTATCTATTAACTTTACATAGCGTATCACTTTCATGTTTGTGAGAAAGTGAAGGGGGAGTAGACTGTTCAAATGAGATTATTAATAAGACTTTACACAGTGTTAACTAGAGTAACATTCCATCCATTTCTTTCCCTAGCTTCAGTAGGAAGTAATCTATTTCTCCTAAGGGAACATTTCTGACACCCATACTTACCTTTTAAACACCAGGTTATTTTTTAAAGTAATTATTTTTCTAAGATGACTTATGTACTTCCCTGTTTGACTAATCTCAGTTCACTAGATACAGTTTTTCCCTCTCAGAGAAGTCACTGAGCAACAATGACCACCCATCTCTGTGCTGACTTTTCCTCACGAGTGCTGCCTTTAATTCAGGGTGATATACTTTGAATAAGACATTCAAAGAAATGACTGATATGATGCAGGGCAGCAGGGGACAATATCATATGAAGTACATCAGAAAGAAATGCAATAATTGAGCTTGGAGAAGATGTAGAAGAGGCAATGAGTAGATTTTCAGTAAACACAGAGACCAGGGGAGAGAAGTAAAGAGGGATTAGATTTGTTAGTATAGCTTCATAAAGTAGAACCAAAAGTGAGTAATGATGCTGGGAATATAATTGCTCATCTAGCTGGTTCTCCATCATTAGAAGGACCTGGGAACTGATGAAAGGTGAGTCTTATGTGAACCCTTGTCCTGGATGAAGGATGGGGTCTGTAGGGATTATAGGAGGAGACATTTGGCAGTGGTGTCTGCCCACTCTGAATTCTCAGTTTTTGCAGTCACAGCTAGATTTACTTGGTTAACCTTGTATTGCACTCTCAGTCTAAGTTGGGGGTTTTCAACATGTGGGTCATTGCGTCTTTGACAAACCTCGGTGATTTAGCAACATTGCATTTATGAAGGAGCAACAAAAGTAATTTTATAGTTGGGGTCACCATAACATGAGTAACTGTATTAAAGGGTCACAGCATTAGGAAGGTGGAGAATCATTGTTCTAAGTGGTTGGAGGTGGCATTTCTCCATATGCCTTCCAATATAATCACCCGACCCATGCACCCAATCAGCTCAAAAGGTAATTGGATACTCCTTGAATACACATGATTCAGAGAAGAACTGGGACCAAGGCAGCCTTAGTTGAGACCTAGTGAATCTGTTCTGGAAAGTCTGTGATCGCTTGGGATATAGGGCAAACTTACAGCTATTATGGTGGCCCTCATAATACCAGCAGGAAACAGTTTGTTGGAACCAAGGTAAACAGAGATGCTGAGGAGACACAGGCAAGCATGGCAGAGTTCTGATGCTTTCTCATTAGCCATGCTTAGAGTCATAGTCTACCCATCTTGTTCCCAAGTAGGTGACAAGAAATTCATTTTCATACTTAACACAGTTTGAGATTAGTCTAACTTACAACCATAAGGGTCCATCCCAATGGATATAACGGCTATCTTTGTATTTAAAATTCTAGGAGCTTAGGTTATTAATGATTCTGCTACTTCTGCATATTGATGTTTTTGTTACAGCATAAAACCAATCTTATTTGCCTCAAGGGCCTTCTGTCGAAAAACTAAAAGTAAACAAAACAATCAACTTTATTCAGTTAGTAAGCTTAATTGCTCAATTCATCCAAATGATTGGGACTATTTCCATGGTGTCTAGTGGTCCCTTCCAAGGACTGAAATAGTGAGGCTCTTCTAAACATCTGAGATCACTAACGCTAATAGCTTGGCAAATGTGTAAGAAAATAGGAAACATTCCATGGACATATGGATGTGGGGCCTGCCCTGGAGTGAAGCTAAATAATTGCTTTACTTTTTTAACTTTAGTTTGGATTAATATAAGTAAAGCAAAGTTAATATATTTCAAATTTGTAAACAAATAGAAATAATAGTTTAATAACTATACATTTAAAACAATTAGCGTACTGATGTTAAACCAGGATTTCTAAGGTTCTATCCACTGAACTAACACAACCACTATCATCTGACTTTAAGATAAAAGATCCTGCATTTGCTTCATGTTCCTCCTTGTGCTTGTATGGTAAACTCATTTACAGATAGCTAACCAGTTGAAACTGGAATGAAATAGCAATTGATAAGCATGGCCTAACTAAATCTTTAAAAACAGAGGATTTAGGAAGAACATTAATGAAATAGGATGGTAGGTAATGAAGTTGGGTCTTAGTGTAGTTACACCAGTGCTTTGTAATTAAAGGATTAATAATTTGTATTCAAAGGTTAAAGACTCGCTATTTGATTGTGAAGAGTCTAGTCTCAATAGAGAATTAAGGCTAATAAGGCAATATGTTAGAAATTATTTCTCAATACTAATTACCCTTCATATTGGCCCACTCTCTCAATCTTCTTCTAAAATATGGATTCTAATTTTTTCATTCACAAATAACACATATGATTGATTTTTTTACATTTCTTCTACTTAATTATCTTCCATGTCTATCAGAATAAAATAAAAATAGCACTTATTTTTGCCAACGAGAAAACAGTCGTCAGATTTGTTTGATTTCTAACTCTTTAAACTGTATAAAGCGTTCAACAGGGCATATGTCTTACTTGGAGGTTAAAAGCCAATCGATCATGCAACCAACTTGTGGTGTAGATTCATGGGACTCATTACGACTATATCAACATGTTAGGAAAAAAGTGGTCTCTTGTGTCTAAGAATCAGAATTTCAAAAAACAAAACAAAACAAAACCCTAGGTGTCTCCTTTCTCCTAGAAAATGAAATGGTCCAACACCTGACTTTCATCTCCATGTGGCTGTAGGACAAGGACGTTCTGAGTGTCCCTGTTATATTGCACGTGACTGGTTTTGAGCATATCTACATGACCAAATCCATTCTACTTGATAACGGTGAGAAGGGTGCAGCAGAGCCATGACAGCACAGCACCCATATGGAGATGAAATGCTAATATTGATGCCTTGGGACCAGCCTGGTGACACTGGAGGTGGAGGTGATAAATAGCAGGAACTAAGTGACAGCAGAGAGTATCTTGAGCTGAAATACATTTTCTGTGTCAGAGGAATGTGGAAACATCCTTGATGTCTGTTAATGAAACCAACACAACTTAAACAGAGAAAACTTTGCAGTAAGTATTGTGGTGGAAATAATAAATCAAATTCATTTGTGTTATAGAAATGGGCACAATAATATACTATTTTTTTTTTTTTTTTGGTTCCTAGGCAAGCGCTCTACCACTGAGCTAAATCCCCAACCCCAACATACTATTTTTTTAATGGATAATTAAATCTGTTATGTGGAAATGGTTAAGCTTTAGTGGTACTAAGCTACCATTAATGTAGTCCAAAGCATTCGGATGGCATGTGTAAATCGGTGTGCACAGTTAGGTTGTTTCTTTTCTTGTAGGTATATAGCAAGATTATATTTTTCTGTAAGTTGACCCTGGCTTGTTTGGGCTACTGTAGCATCAGTAAACACAAAATTGCTTCATTTCCAGCCTGAGACACTAAAAAGGCCATGCATCTGACTCTTTTTATTATGCAGTGCTAAAGCTACAGAAAGAGCTGGTCTGCTGAGGTAGTACTTGTAGGAGAGCAGAGCCACCCACAGATCTTTGCTGATAGGTATTGTGAACGAGAAATGGCTTCTGCTGGTTTAGATCGCCATGACTTCTTATAGTAGCATAGTGTACTCTCTGGATGGTCCTCAAAGTTTCTCAAACTTTATTCATTCATGGTTTTGATGTGTATTTACATTCCTTATCATTTTACAAAGCATTTTATTTATATAGATTTTATTCTCTCTCTCTCTGTGTATGTATGTGTGTTTTGTGTGTGTGTATACGTGTGTTTTGTGTGTGTGTGTATATGTGTGTTTTGTGTGTATGTGTGTTTTGTGTGTGTGTGTGTGTGTTACCTATGTGTGTCTGGGTAGATATATGGAAGTCCAAAAAGGCATCAAATCCCCTGAAACTAGAACTAAGGAGCCTGAGTGTCACCAGACATGGACGCTAGGAGTGAAACTGTGGTGCTCATCTTAATTTTTTTATTAATCATTTTATTTACATTCCAAATGCTGTTCCCTTCCTGCCCCCCCATGAGTTCTTCACCTCATGCCCCCTCCCATTTGCTTCCAAGAGGGTGCTCCCCCCTCCCATCTTACCCTGTTAGCATCCCCCTTCCTTGGTGTATTAAGCTTCTATAAGATTAAGCACATTCTTTCCCCCTGAGGCCAGATAATATGTAGCAGGGTCACGAACATGCCTATGTGTGCTCTTCGGTTGGTGGCTTAGTCTCTGGGAGCTTTTAAGGGTCCCAGTTAGTTGATACTGTTATGGGGTTGCAATTCCCTTCAGTTCCTTCAGTCCTTACCCTAACACTTCCTTAGGGGTCCCAACCTCTGTCCAATGGTTTTAAACCTTAAAGAAATGCAGCTTTATTCTAAGCAATGCACATGGTGCATACTAATTAAAATTCATAAAAATATGTGGCTATTAAATGTAATCTCACACAGCACATTTTGATAAACACTAAGGTAGAATGGATTGTTGCCCGTGTTTCAGAAAGAAACCCTGTTTTCTCGTACTGTCGTATTGCTAAATGGATGTGATGTACCTGTCCAAGTGCCTCCTGAATATTTGCCTCATTTCCTATACACCAGCAGTGTTGTCATGTTTGGAATGAGAAGCTTCTCTTTGCCGTAGGTGGCGCTTTCTGTTTGGGTTCATACTGATGTAAGCGCTAAGAACCAATTACTGCCGAATGCTCAGTGGGTCATCTATATTGTTTCTTTTACAGTTCAAAAAGCATAAAGGAAGAGGGGGCAGAAAATGCAAAATGTGCAGTATTGAGGAATACTGTCTTGTAAGTTACAGCCGCTGCACTCTCGGATTGCAGCAGTTGAACCAGCTTGCTCAAAACCTCCACCACACTTGGGTCTGTTGACGTTACATTATGGAATGGGTTGGGAGTCCTGAGGCCTCACTCCTTTAGGAATTATAGGTTGTCCTCCATGGTTGCTGGAGGAGGAAGAGGCATCTTCAGTGGTCACTGGTCCGTGCTCCTATAAGGAACCTTAACTGAACTCACTGGCTCACTACAAAGCAAAAATCAAGATACGAAATTATAAGGAAGATTGGGGAGAAAAAGGGAACCTATGGCCATGAAGAAGATGAGAGAGGGTAAGGGGTTGAATGTAATTAAAATAAAATATATGCATGTACAAAATGTTATAATAAAATCTATTATGCATAATTAATATATGTTAATAACAATAAAAGCTATTTGCTTTCAATTTACAGATTTGCCTTAAAATTTGAATATCATTCCATATCTACTAGGCTGCTTCCTCAATGTTCTCAGGAATCAGAAAGGTCTATTATGAAGTTAATACATGTGTGGACATATATCACTTAGAAACCATACCATCTGTTTATAAAAACTATTAAAGTGAACAGCATCATCAGTGCAGTGATCTAATTTGTATATGCAAATGTGAAGGTGTATAGGTGTATAGGGTAGACGCACACATTTTTAAACGCTTCCTTATTGGATCTATGAATACTTGCCCTTTAACATCAATTAAAATCATTATGTATACAGCTGGTAAATCCTGTCTTATGGGTGACAAACACAGGCTCATGCATAATTACCCTTTTCCAACAGATCGAATACATTACAGGAAGGGGTAGAGGATATTCTACAGGGGTGACAGCTAAGACAAGGTCTTGGAAATATGTGCTACTTGGTACTATCTGGTGTCAAACTACAAGTAACCCATGCGAATTTGCATCCTTTGAACAATACACTTTCTGAATGCAATTCACATAAAATAGGAAGCAGAGACAAATAATTTAGATATTGGAACAAATCTGATACCATAAAGAGATACAGATAAAATAATGAACAATCACGTTAGAGGCCACCTACATAACCGCAGGGAACATGACAGATTTTGGCAAATACTTGAAGAGTTGTCATGGCATGGTAATAGACTGACTCAACTAAGCTGAGGAATTACAATGGGTAGATGCACACAGAAAAAACTTAGGCTTAAAGTATAGTTTTAATTGCCTGAGTATTCATAAAATCTCTCTGTGCTTAGAAGTTTTCTAGAACTCTGATATTAAAAAGAAGTTGTTATCAACTGTCTTTATATACCTTCTGGATTTGACTATTTGCTTAGGTATAAGAGAAAGACAATTTATTACAAGTTAATAAAATATTTAAAATATTTCAACACAGTACCTTTCATTTTCTCTTAATATTTCTCTTCCCTTTCTCCAGGTGTAGACAGGTCTTGGGGATGCTTTCGGCTTGCACTCAATGACAACTTCACCACCCACTTTGACAAGTGTTACTCTTTTTAAGAGTGTTCTCGAAAAATCTGGACTTTCAGCTAGAGAAAATATAGAAAAATAACAAATTATTATGGAAGGAATAACAACTTGGCTCTTTTTCTTTCTGTGATAGTTACTTACTATATATCATCAGAGACAGGAGCTAAATTTTTTTTTTTCTGATAGAAAACATGTAGCACTGTATGTTTGGATAGGTTATTAAAATTTAATTCATGATTTATATATGACAAAGTGCAACTGTTCTATGGATGTATAACTTGATGGATTTTGTATCCTCCTCCACGAAGATCAAGATAGAAACATTCTTAGCCCCCTGTGGAGGATTCTCTTAAAAAATTTATTCCTCCTTCAAATGGACAAAACTTTAAAAATTTAAGAGAAGCAATAGGGAAAGAAACAAAACAAAAAACCACATTTGGCAAGTTTCCTGATTATGTATGCTAAAGTGGCCCCTTTCTCTGACAGTTACCAGTTTTGGTCTACAACACATCATTCTCTCTCCCTCCTTCCTTTGTTAGCTTCTTCCCTTCCTCCCTCCCTTGCTTCCCCTGTGGTCTTTCTCTGTCTTTCCCTTTATCTACCTCTGTTTCCCTTGGTCTCTCTCCCTCTGTCTATCTCTCTCTGTCTGTCTCCCTTTTTCTGTCTCTGTCTCTCTGTCTCTCCTCTATCTCCATTATCAAATCCTTATATGATTGCCTTCTGTGAGTTTCTCCTTACAAAGAAGGGATCTGTTCAATTCTTGTCACCGGTACTCAATGCAATGTTTGTCCTATTTAGAAGAAATCATTGGCGTTTGGTATAAAAATTTAGAAAACTGTGTTCCACAGTCACTTCTATTGCTCTAAAGAATCCCCTCACATGGAAACGTTACACTGTGCTAACATATTAATAAAATCAAACAATTACTAGTTTTCTGAAAGAAAACAATCATCTTTAGCCTCACATAAACAAACAAATTAATTAATTAGCCTGTATGAGAGATCTCTGTTTTCCTCTGAGTGTGTTTAGTTAACTAGGGAGGAGGAATTTTTGAATGACCAGATGAACTTTTTCTTTTGTAATTTTTTGCCTTGTTTAAAATTTCTGATAACTTACAGTTTAACTTCAAAAGGAAGCCTTCAGTTCATGGTGAAGACTATTTAAATTCAAACTATAAATGCCATAAGTAAGGACTTAAAGTGAGTATGTATACACACAGGTGGGGTGCATAGCCACTTATTTTTAAAACAATTTAAAATTTTTTTCATATGCGTGCTGTTTTGTCCACATGTATGTATATGTACCACTTGCAATTGGTGACCATAGAGGGTGGAAGACGGTGTCAGATCTCCTAGAACAGGAGTTATAGATGCTGGGTGGCAAGTCATGTAAGTGCTGGTAGACAAACCTGAGCACTCTGCAAGGGCAGCAAGTGTTCTCTGCTGAGTCACCTCTCATCTTCCTATAGGCCCATTTCTTGAACACACTCAAACCATACCTAGTGATTTTTTTTTCATCTTTATTAACTTGAGTATTTCTTATTTACATCTCAAATGTTGTTCCCTTTCCCGGTTTCTGGGCCAACATCCCCTTAACCCCTCCCCTTCTCCCTCCATATGGGTGTTCCCCTCCCCATTCTCCCCCCATTACCACCCTCCCCCCAACAATCACATTAACTGGGGCTCAGGCTTGGACCAAGGGCTTGCCCTTCCACTGGTGCTCTTACTAGGATATTCATTGCTACCTATGAGGTCAGAGTCCAGGGTCAGTCCATGTATAGTCTTTGGGTAGTGGCTTAGTCCCTGGAAGCTCTGGTTGCTTGGCATTGTTGTTCGTATGGGGTCTCAAGCCCCTTCAAGCTCTTTCAGTCCTTTCTCTGCTTCCTTCAACGGGGCTCCCGTTCTCAGTTCAGTGGTTTGCTGCTGGTTTTCGCCTATGTATGTGATTTTTTTTTTTAAATGAAGGACTGAATTGAACCTGGGGCTTCCAGCACTCTAATATAGTGCTGTGTCTACAGAGCTCTTATAATGTTTTGAATTTTGAAATAATTCATAGTAGTAAGTTAACCAGACTGACTTTGCAGTGGTTGTAAACCAGGAATACCTTGAACTTGTAAGACTCCTGTCTCAGCCTCTTCCAAAGAGGTGATGATAGGCCAATACTACCTTATCCATGACTAGTGATTTTAAAAATTCAAAGCAAGCTATAGCAGAAATATTAAGGGCTTCTGTGGTAGAAATATTTGTCAGAATTGACTAGGTACAAGTAAAGTCGAGAAGGTTACTGAGTAATGGGGTGCTCCAATGCATACACCAAGCTGGTATCACATGGGAAGCTGAAATTAAATGAATCACTGAGCTACTGGCATTTTGTGCTCGTTGTTTGTACTTTGAATTGCTAACAATCTACAATTCAAGGAACACCTTGTTAGAGGTTAACCACATTGACAAATAGGGCACAAGTCCAGCTGTGTATAATAAAAATTGTACATTGTAATATCGTACTACTAATAATGTATCACCAGTATGGTCTACAAAGTTACATCACAAAAGTAAAAGGACTAATGGAACAGATCATTAGGGCAGGCCTATCAAACACTTAGGGAATATGACACTAACAAAAGATCTTAGGAAATATTATATATGACTAAAATGTTATAATTAATATATGAAAGACATAAAAATCAAATATTTTATAAAATTTTAATTCCCTTCCTCCCCCTCCCATGGTGTGTGTGTGTCTGTCTGTGTGTATGTATGTGTGTGTGTGTGTGTGTGTGTGTGTGTGTGTGTGTGTGTACAAATATAACTAGGTGGAAGAAATGAGGCTCAAATTGCAGAAAAGTTAAGCACTACTGATTAATGAGGTATATGGCAGAAATTGCATCAGCAGACTATGGGTGAATGACATTGCCTGGTGTCACCTTATTCCACTGCCTAGCTGTGTTGATCTACATTGCTAGCCTATAGGTACAGTGGCTTTAATAGTAAATCCATGAAATGTAAAGTAGTGATTCCCAGCCTACCCCATGCTGCAGTCCTTGAAAGCAGCTGTGGTGACTTCTGACTATAAAATTATTTCTTTTATTACTTCCTAACTATAATTTTGCTACTGTTATAAATTGTAATGTAAATGTCTGAAAAACAGGAAACCTGATATTTAATTCCCTGTGAATGGGGCATTTGACCCCTAAGGGGGTTGTGATCCGTAGGTTGAGAACTCTGATGTGAAGCATTTATGCTATATTGATATCTTCTACTTAGGATTTGCTAAGACAGCATATGTAAGCTATGCTCTGTCATAGCAAAACGTTTTGGCAGAACAGACTCCTCAAATTAGGTAAACATCCAAACTGACACAAAAACATAAAAATAAAATCAAGTCTTCTAGAGATGTTTTAAAGGGAAAATTTGAAATAATGTTACAAAGCCTTTCTCATAAAAAATCTCTTCTTACCACTCTATCTTTCTACACAGCTGCATTTATCACTCTAGGCAGATATTTTCATCTGTTCAGGAGAAATTCTGCCTCTGCATTCAAAATGAGGTTATATAAATCAAACTGTGCACTACACATGGGTGTATTTGTCAAAAAAAACCCCCATATATTGCTTTTTCAGAATTTGAAATTGCAGGGTATCAGACACAGAGAAAGCAGAAAACAGGACTGGTTTAAGAGGCATTTGTAATATTCCAGTTACAGACAGATTACCTTTTGGATATCATACGATGAGACTGGCTTGAACATCTTTCACTCGTAAAAATAAAATTACACAGCAAATACTTTCCCATTGTCTGGACCATTTGTTTCTGATATTGTCTAACCCTGCAAACGTATCAGTTGTTGCCATAAGCTGTAGTGATTTCTAGGGCAGGACTAATAGAAGCTTTAGTACATTCAGGATACAGGTTTCTTAACATTCTGCTATTTCAGGATGTCTTTGTGCACTTGAGATGCACTTCAGCTTATAGAAGGGCGCTTTTCCTAATGATACCCTATATTTACTCTGATTCACCCAAACCCTGGCCTAGCACAGGCTGAGAGTAAGAGGAAATGGATCCTTTTGGTCCATTCAGCACTCACAGGTTGGTAGTTCTGCTAGATGATGTTGGTAGGAGCCACAGGAGGGCAGCATGAAGACAGTCTTTGCTCAGACAAACCACTGAGTGCCAGAACTAAACTGTCAGTGGTTCTCATAGCTTTGGGATGAGAAAACCCACATAAGTCTGGGAGCAGCCGACAGATTTTTGCAGGGGTTCATTTGCTGAACCAAGTAGACCCGGAGAATAGCATTTCTCATGTGTGTTTCTAGAGGGCAGTAATCCCTCAGTGCCAGAATGCAGCAGCCCTCTTCCACATGGGAGGTGCAACGTTTAGCTAGTTACCAGTGGTCTGCATTACACTAAACTTAGATTATTTATGAAAAGCTGTGGAAATCCATCTATGCAATTCACAACTATTCCTATTTAATTAATTAAATGACTCTTGGTCACATATCCAGGGTATCTAAAGTGGCCATCAGAACCCTGGGAAATAGAGCTTCTCTCTGTGTCTGAGTTATGTCATTTCTCAAGAGCAATAATAAAACGATAATCCGTTGACTGGATATGCAGTGGTAATAACATTTGGGAAATCCAAGAGTGCAATGTTTTACTACATTACTGGAGAGGAAAGGATAATTCTGCATGCCTGTTCTGTCACAGCTGGCTTGTAGAAACATCACTGGGAGCATTGCCAGTGGAGACTATTAGGGCTGGTGCTTTTGGAAGTTTCTAATTTCATATTATTTTAACCTGTATCTATTATCTTTAGCTATTACCTCACCGTCCTATAAAAACACCCAGAGCAAATGCATTAATTCTAATCTTTTAGTGAAGAGGTAATGGAGATAACAAACCACAAACCTCAAGGCTCTCCTAGCTTGCTGGCTAAGCGGAGGGAGTGGGAGTGTGGGGGTGCAAGTGTGGGGGAGTTTCTGGGTTTAAAATCTGGCCTCCCTGATCAGGAAGATATACCCAAAGAGAAACTTAACACAATCCTGGAGGAGAAGATTTTCTTTCTTTCTTTCTTTCTTTCTTTCTTTCTTTCTTTCTTTCTTTCTTTCTTTCTTTCTTTCTTTCTTTCTTTCTTTCCTTCCTTCCTTCCTTCCTTCCTTCCTTCCTTCCTTCCTTCTTTCTTTCTTTCTTTCTTTCTTTCTTTTTTTATCAGCATGATGTATCAATTCCAATAATTCTGATGCCTACATTCTATCTCTTTAACTTTAGGCTGATTCACTAATAACCTCTTTGTTTCCTAAGATCCTAACAACTCCTGCTCCTTTGGGTAAGGCATTATAAAGCAGAAAAAACATAATATTTACAAAGTTATTTGGTGGGCCAAGAAAAATAAATACACATGTTGTACAAAAAGTACTAGTGGTGATTAAGTGTTAGTTGTTAACACAACAGGAGATGGGCTCTTGGGCATGCCTATGTGGGATCATACTGATGATTTAATTGATTTGGGAAGGGCAATCTTCACTGTGGGGTGCTGTCCACAGTGATAGACACAGGGTTGGGCAGCTACCTGCGACAGTGGTGAATGAGCCCTTTTCCCCTAAGTTGCTTGGGTCACTATATTTTAAAGCAGCCTGACAAGAAGCTATAGCAGTCCTTATATGATACAGAGTAAGAAGCTAACACACTCCCTCCACTACTATTTCCAATGCAGTAACAACTTCTACCGAAGGCATTGGGGGTCTTGTATGCAAGAAAATTTCTTACAATCACAGAGCTACATCTTTGTTTAAAGCAAAACAAACAAACAACCTTACACCCAACTTTATTTGGAAATAATTGTTAGTTGCTCACAGGAATTGCAAGAATGATGTAAAATAGTCCCTTATGTCCATCACCACACTTCTCCAATGATTGAGTGGCAGGCAACAGAGCAGATAACAGAATAAGGAAGCTGGCCATTAGGTATAGATTTACCTATAAACTACAGAGGTCAAGATAAAGAAATGACTGCAAAAACATCCTTTTCCTCTGTAGTCCTATCCTGCCTTCTTGACTACACCACCTTTAACCCCTGGAAAAAACCAATTTCTCTGTGTGCTTTTCCCATATTGAGACTGTTTTAGACATGGAGAGAATCACCCAGCATCCAAGCTTCTGGTATGTCCTTCCTTTTTTTCCAGTGAACTCCATACTATGCATCCAAACAGCATCTCTGTAGTACTGATGGGTAAAGCCTAGTGTGGATATGAAATGTCACGTTAGTGTCAGCATTACTGGGTCACGGTGGCTGCCAAAGAGCTTTTCTGCAGAGACACCATTTCAAGATCTCCCAAAGATTTCTCTGCCAACAAGTTGAATCAAGCGTAGCATTTTTTTTCCTTTCTATGAAAGATTTGAAGATCCAAAGACTAATTAAGTAAATATAGGAAGAAGCCATTCATTTCAGGGAAAATACTTTATCTCAGTACTCTAAATCATTCTTACATAATGAATGCCTTAGTAGGGTTTAAATCACTAACCTCTTGTTAACCTCAGTTGACTATCTACATAAAGATAAAAAGGCATTGTGCATTTTAAAACTGGTAATTACATTGACCTTCTTGTATCTATTCAAAGGCTATTTCATTGTACTTAGCAATTCATCCTTAACCCTTATACAAACCCATAGCAAGAAATATATACTGGTACAACGCTGTGTATTATATTATGATACGTAACTTTATTTTGTGAGAGAAATATTTCCTGAAAGTAAAAGAGAACCTCTGAGGTGGGACAGTATTGTTGTGGTTTGCCCTGGAGTTATCTATATTTTGATGCTAATTGCACTGCCCCAAGGGAATCAGGTGACTTCACCAGAACCTTCTCCCCCATTGAATTTGTAAAGTACTGGTGAGGGGCAGGTACAGGATAGAAGGAGGCCTGTCATTGGATGAGAAGGAAGGATGGGGGGAGAGAAGTTTGAAGGAAGAGGAGGAGACTGGGATAGAGAGGAGGAGAGACAAGAGGAGAAGGGGAGAAGCCATGGCAGGACAATATGGCAAGTGACGTTAAGATTCCACGCGTACCTTTACAGGTTGTTACAAATGTTCTTAAGGGATGGATGGTACTGGGCTTTGCATGTTTGGGTGTGTAATTATATCTTACCAATTGGGTCAAAGATTATTGTGTTGTGTGTTCTTTAATGTGTAGATTTAAGTGTAATGGCGTGTGGGGCGACTGGTCTGGGCCGCCGCGGAGCTAAGATGTATTTCCGCCAAGATATCTAGCGGGGTAAAAGAGAACCATACTCCTTTTATTATTATATTTTTACAACCACACAGTATGGATTATAAAACTCTAGTGGTTAATAAATGATACATTTTACTTTTAGTTATTATTAGACCATTACTTGTCTGTTGTTTGTTTTTAAAGACAGGGCCTTACATAGCCCCAGCTAGTCCTGAAAGCACAATGTAGTTGAAAATGACCTTGAAACTCTAATCCTCCAACCTTCATCTCCTCAATGCTGCAGTTATAGATGACATGAATGTGTCCATTTTATATGGTACTAGGAATTCAATCCATGGCCTGGTGTGTACTTGGCTAACTACTAACTAAGCTATACCTCTACCACCATAAATTTTGCTAGAGTAACAATTAGTGTCATTAGCCATGTAACCAAGCATAGTATTTTACATATAGTACTATGTATATGTTGCTTTGATACTTTTCTTAGAAGAGAACTCTGGGGTTTGGATCATTTCTTCCTCATGATGCTTTGCCTATGTCCTATATCCCTTTCTTCCCTGGTACTATTAGATATAGATTTTTTTCTTTAAATCCCAAGCCAGGGCATTGGACACTTGAATACATAAAGTGTTAGACCTCAATTAAACTGAGCATACATAGCATATAATAGAAGCACATAATAAAAGAATTAGCTAACAATAATTATCTGATATACTTATACTCACAAATCACCTGAACATAGGGTATATTCAATATTTCAAACAACTAAACAATATACCAAGGAACCTGATTTGTGGCATCTGCCAATTTCTGTGGCGTAAATAGTCCACCTTTGCTGGTTTCAACATGAAATCACCAAGGACAAACTTGAGATATGCAGAATCAGCTCCTGTCAATATGAACTAGCTCCACTGGTTTTGATCCCTTTTCCTAAAGCACATACCCAGGGGATGGTGACAGCCTACAGGGTACAGGGTACAAGGGCCCTGGAGGTTTCAGCTTGTTGGATCCAAGCCATACTCTGAAACGGTGGCATGTCTTTTGTTTATTTGTTTCTGTTTTTGTTTATTTTCTAGGTATACCCAGAAGTGGATTCAGTATTGAAAAGGCAAGAAAAGCAACACTTTCCCAGTTTCCTTAGCGTGTTCTCTTTATTTTACAAATCTATTTCCTAGCCTCCATGAATCTAGGTATCATGGTGGTTTTAAGTGCTTCTGTTTCCATGGGAACATATCATAATGCAGAAGAGCTGTATGTGGAACACACAATAGAAACATACTCCTGGTTATCACACTTCTTCAGCAAGGCATCAGAAATGTTGTGCAGGCAGCCAGTATGCTACTCGCCATTGGCCAAGTTGGTTTTTACTCACATCTAAAAGACTTTATTAAAAACCATGTGCTTGCTAGGCAAGCACTCTACCACTGAGTAGAAGAATAACAAATGCTGGGATCTGGTTACAACAAATACCGGTTAAAAAAACTTTTCTTCCAGGACAGAGGTTTTGTTTTTGCTTTTGTTTTGTGTTGGTTTATGTTGTACCCATGCATAATGGGGCTGGGAAGGTAGATAAAATTGAACCTGGGTGGTATACGGAGAGAATAGCCTTGTCCTGCTTTTCCAGATTTTATGAAGGAGAAAGCAACCTGCTCTGTTGGCTTAGACTGCGGATTAAAAGACTTGGATCTAGACCCCAGATTTGGCATCACTGCCATCTCAGCTATTAATCATGTGAGTAAGTTTCTTAAGGCCACGTGTTAAGGAATACATCCTTCATGCATGAGACCGGGAAATTTCATATTAATTTTTCTCCTGGTCATGTGTTCCTTGGAACATAAGAAGTAGTACCAGCAGATAGTAAAGACACTTATTCCCACGTTGTCTCCCAGACCCAATATCAGATTTTGAATGTAACATCTCGGAGTAGTTCACACATGTAATAAAGATTAACATGGACTACTAGATCTTTGCTTTTTATTTTGGTAAGAATCACACATCATGAAATTTATCATCTGAGATGCTTTCCATATACAATCTTGTTAACTCTAGGTGATATTATTCAATAGATCTTTAGTACTCTTTCATTTTGCAAAACCGAATTTACACACCCATTAATTAAGGACTTCTCTTCTCCCCCTCTTCTGATCCATTTATACCTCTGCTTCCTGCTACTGTAAATTCAACTTGTCTAGGTGCATCATATAATGGAATTAACAGAATTTCCTTCATGGGATGAACTTACTTCCCTTCACGTGTCCTCATGGTTCAATGGTGTTGGAATGTATATCAGTGTTTCCTTCTCTTTGGGCTGAATAATATTCCTTTATATATGTACTGTATTTTACTATGTGTCCATTCATGACCAATTAGATTGTTTCAATTTTCTGGCCACAGTGAATAATGATGCAGAGATCATGAGTGTGCAAATACTTGCTTGGGATGCTGCCTTTTAATTATTTTGGATATATAACAAGAGGGAAGCTAGCTAGCTGGGTCTTCTGATAACTTGTAACTTCTTGAGGAGACACTATACAATTTTCTATAGCACTGCAACCTTTTCAGTACCATCAGTGATGCATAGGTTACAGTGTACTGAGCCCACTGCTTTCCTCTAGTTGAATTGTTTTGGTCAATTTCAAGTATTCTATTGTCCTCTTCTAGCATTTGGTCCTGTTTTTTTCTCTTCGTTAACTCCTCCCTCTCTGTTTAGTGGTGTGTGTTATCCTATAGGGTATTAGACAAGATCTCATTATGATTCTAATTGGTATTTCTTCTTGAATTCTATTTGTTGTTTACAAATATGTCTATTCAAGACCCTAGTATATTTTTATGTTTAGAGTTGAAAGCCTTTCCATTAACAGCTGAACCACCTCTCCAGTCCCTTTTTCTATTTTTAATTGGTTTGCTTCTTGCTATTTAGTTGCAGGGGATGGATTTATTTTTAGTCACGTAATCCCTATGCAAATATAACCTCCATTCTTTATATGGGTAGTTTCTGTCTGATATATTTTTATTAAAAGAGAGGTTCAACTGTGTTCTTTTAAATGTAGACACCCAGTTTCTACAATACCATATTAAATTGTGTGTGTGTGTGTGTGTGTGTGTGTGTGCGTGTGCGCAGGTATTCACATGCTAGAGCATGCATGTGGAGGTTAGAGGTCAGAGGATAACATACAGGAAATGATTCCCTCTTGACACCTTGTGAAATCCTTGGAATCAAACTCGGGTTTTCAGGTCTGTGGACGAGTGGCTCTATCTACTGAAGCATCTTTTTTAGGTCCCACTAGTTGCAAGGACTGTTTATGTGTACATGCCAATATGCTTGGTTGTATTTGGGCACCTTTGCTGAAAGATATTTGGTAATATTTCATAGCTTGTTTTGAGGGCTTTTCCTTCCCTTATAATGAATTATAAACCAATGTGCAGGAGTATACTGTATGGACACTTCGTGTCCTGGACTCAGAAATCATGAAGCTTCCAACTTTGTTCTTTCTGACATACTATTAGCTATTGATGCCAACCTCCTGCTACGATCTCTCTCTCTCTCTCTCTCTCTCTCTCTCTCTCTCTCTCTCTCTCTCTCTCTCTCTCTGTAACAAAAGGCTCTCCATTGAGATTCTATGTGACTGTGTTGGAGTTGTCAATAGATCTGGGAAGAATGAACATTTTAAAAGCATAGAGTCTTGAGTTACACATAGTCTACCTGTATTTTCTTCAGTTCTTTCAAAAATATTATGTAGTTTCTAGTGCACGAGTTTTTGCTCTCCCCTCTCTGATTACTCTTAAATGTATTTCTCTCTGATGCTATCATAGATAGAATTTCTCCTAATTTGCTTTTTTGGATTGGTCCCTGTTGCCATACAGCACTGTCACTGAGTTCTTTGTGTGTCTTGATTTTGCACCCTGCAGCTTTCCTGAAATGATTTATTAGTTCAATAGGCCTCAGTTGCTTTTGTAGCTGCTTTTGAGCTTCCGCTATGTAAGATCATGTCATCTTCAAACAAAGATTTTACTTTCTTCCTGTTCCAAGTTGGAAGCCTTTACTGCTTCTCCTCCTCTAATTGCTCTGCCTAGGACTTCCAGCGCTACACTAAACAATAATGGCAAGGGTGGGCATCCTTTATTTGCTCCCAATCATAGGAGGCTTTCAAGCTTTCAACAATGAGTGTGATATTGGTGGGCTGCTTTGTATGTGACTCCTATTACATCGAGGTATCTCTTCCCTCTATTTGCTGGATGTTCTTTTTTAAAATCACAAAATGGTGCTGAATTTTGTCAACTCCTTTTCTTCATTGACAGAAGTGATATTTGGTGTGTTTCTTCACACCATGAACCCTCTTCGAGTTTCAGATATAAATTCTGCTTGGTTTAGATGGATAATCCTTCATGCTCATAAATTTGGCTGGCTAACATTATGTGGGGGATTGTTTTTTCTCAACACAATGTAAGAGGAGATGCTGCAGAAGGCTTGAATAGAATCGGTGCTAATTCCTCTTAAATACTTGGTAGGATTCTCTGTGGAAGCCTCAATTCCTAGGCCTCTCTTCTTCGGTGGCTTTAACTGTGACTTTCACTTCCTTACTGGCTATAAATCTTCAGATTCCCTACTTTTTATGACTCAGCTGGGAAAGTTGCTGTATGTGGTAATTCACCTACTTCTTTTCAGTCATTAAGCTTAAAAAAATCTGTGCTATAATTTTCAATATTTTACTTTTTTATTTGTTGTTTTATTTGAGTCTTTTTATTGACCTCCATGAAGGCTTGGCAATTTTCTTCTTCTTCTTCTTCTTCTTCTTCTTCTTCTTCTTCTTCTTCTTCTTCTTCTTCTTCTTCTTCTTCTTCTTCTTCTTCTTCTTCTTCTTCTTCTTCTTTCTTCTTTCTTCTTCTTCTTCTTCTTCTTCTTCTTCTTCTTCTTCTTCTTCTTCTTCTTTCTTCTTCTTCTTCTTCTTCTTCTTCTTCTTCTTTCTTCTTTCTTCTTCTTCTTCTTCTTCTTCTTCTTCTTCTTTCTTCTTCTTCTTCTTCTTCTTCTTCTTCTTCTTCTTCTTCTTCTTCTTCTTCTTCTTCTTCTTCTTCTTCTTCTTCTTCTTCTTCCTTTTTTTTCTTTTTTTACTTTGTTTAGTTTCTTTTCTTAACTTCTTAGTTGTAAACCCAGGTTGCTTATCCGGTAACATCTTTTAAAATTATTTATTACTACCGATTTACCTCTTACTACAATTTGTGCTGCATTTATAAGTCTTGATATATTTTTACTTCACTCCAGAAATTTCCTAGTTCCCTTTTATTCTTTTTACTGTATACTGATGATGTAAGAATCAGCTGTTCAGTTTTTCATATATTTTTCCCGTTTTCCATCATGTTCTGTTTTCATCCCAACATGGTCAGTGAGGATGCTTTATATTATTCTAATATTCATAAGTCTGTTTGAGACTTCTTAGATGTGGATTACCTTATCAAATGTTTCAAGCGTGCTTGCAAAGAGTATTGGACTGAGTAGGGCTGCGGGTGTCAGTTATGTGACATGTGTCACATACTTATGTACATACACATACACATGTACGCGCACGTACACACACACACACACACACACACACACACACACACACACACAAATCATCCTGTGCTGGAGAACTGATGATTTTATCATGATGCAATATCGTTTCATATGACAGTTTTTCCCTTAGGATCTGTTTTTTTTATGATATGCAGATTTTTTAAAAAAATGCTTATTTTACCTGTGAGTATTTTGCCTGCACGTATGTATGTACACCACATGTGTTCTTGCTGCCCTCAGATGTCAAAAGAGGGTAGCAGATCACCGAGAACTAGAGTTACAGATGGTTGTGATCAATTATGTTGATGCTGGGATTTGAACCCCATTTCTCTACAAGAGCAACAAGTGCTCTTAACCACTTAGCAACTCTCCAGCCTCCATACACAATTTCTTAAAGGTAGCATATAGTTTCCATATTTTAAAATCCATTCAGCCAATCTGTCTTTTAAATGTATATCTAATTCATTTTATATTGGAGATAGTTATTGATGGAGAAGGAGCTAAAATTGCTGTTTTGTGTTTCTCTTGCTTGTTCTTTATCTTTTGCCCCATTTTCTTTATATATTCTTCTGCATTTTCTCGGTCATCTGGTGGCATGTTTTTCCCCTGACTTTGTACATATACCATATGTATGAATTTGATATACTTACATATTTGTGCTTAGCATCCCACCACCTTTACCTATGCTGCTGATGCGATAAGTTATTTTTAAGAACATATGTTCAAATTTATAGTTATAATTTGTCCATATATATTTTTCCCAGATGTAAATGTGACATTTGCACTGATATTTGGGTATTAAAAGACTGTGTTCATGTAATCATATATCTCTACATGGTAGTTTGATTGAGATTTCTATTTCATTATTTCATTCATCTTAATTCAGAAGAGATCCTTTAGTGTTTATTGACGTGCAGTTCTCTTAATGATGAACTTTTGATTTTTTTCACCTGGGTAGGTATTAATTTCTCTTTCATTTTTAAATGAAAGTTTTCTTATGTGTTTTCAGTTGGAAGTATTTTTCCCAGAATTTTCATTAGATCAACCTATTCCCAGTGGGTGGCAAAATTCATCCTGAGAAGTCTACTAACCATTTAACAGAATCTCCCTCCCACAGGAGATCTGTCACCTTTTCTTGCTGTATGCACACTCTTTTCCCCTTCCTGCCTTTGGACATTTTAATTATCATTAGTCTAAGTGTGTGTCTCTTTGGAGTCTCTCTAGGGGGATTTTGAACTTCTTGGATCTTTACACACATTTCTCTTCCCACCACCATTTCAGCCACCATTCATTCAAAGTTGATATTTAATACTTTACTTTCATTTTTCGTATTTCAGAATATGCATATAGTTCTATAGGATTCTGTCACACAAATTTCTTATGCTTTTCCACTTTCTGTGAGCTTTGCTCCTTTGCCTTCAGAATCTCCAATGTTTGGTCTCTGAATTACTGATTATTCTTCTTGGCTAAGTTGGCTGTGAAAGTTTTCAATTCAATCACTTCAACTTTTCTTCACTTCGAGAATTTGTTCTCTTTTTCTTCATCTTCTGTTTCCACAATTATTGTATTTTCCCCATTCTTCACTTCAGTTTAATTTTGTTATCTTAATCATTATGAATTGAAATTATGGTTAATTTGAATGGTGTTTTTTCTGGTAGTTGATAAATCTCTTAAGTTTTTAGAGCTGGATTTTAGATACTTAAGTTGTTCTGCCAAGTAGCCTATATTTTTGTATTTTCCTACAGAGGTTTGCAGTTCCGGCTAAGTAACTCCCAGAGTGTGTCTTTGAGAGTGGCTTTGTCTTTTTCTGAGCCATCTGGCAGCTGTACTGGTAGGATGCCCCTAGTGTTCACCGTACAGATGACTGTGAAGTCTTATTTCCAAAGCCGTGTTTCTGTCAGCATTTAGATTTAAGGAAAATAGAGACATCATTTCCTTCGGCAATGGCAACCTCCTTCCCTTCAGTCAAATCACAAATAGTCACTATATTGAATGTATCTTCCATATTCCCAACTGTCTTGAAGTAAATGTAGAAGTAGGAATTATTTTTCCGATAACTCCATTTAATGCTTAGATAGATGTTGGTGGCATGGATGGATAGACAGGAACTGACTCTTAATGAGTAATTAGTATGAACATGTCTAGTCTAATTTAACATGACTTATATCACTAAAGACTAGACTGGGAAGACATTCATTGTGTTAGGTAGCTAGATAGCTAATAGCAACCTTAGAGGCCATTGAGGAGGCATCCCCCCACCTCATTGTCAGCTTTGGATGCTCACCCCCCCCCCCCATGTTTCCCTGGTAATACGAGCAAGGGAAGAGTTGCTGTTGCCTTTCATGTGATTTAAAATGTTACTTGAAAAAATGAACACTTTTTCTAAGTCCTATTAAAGCCAATGTACTTCCTTATGGTCAAAAGAATGGCGTTTGCATGGATTGTGAGAGAGGGCAGATAATGCTTTCACAGCAGTTCTATCATGATGCAGAGAGTCTGTTAATAAGACAATATACAGTAGCCACACTCACATGAATTAAAATGATTCATTCACATTTTAACCATGGCCTTTCTTTGGCTATGAGAAATTATAATACATACCTCTGAGATTATTTTGTCTTCCTTTGGTAGTCTTTAAGGAATTTTATAGTACACCTTTGCTCAGCCTTTACATGGTAACTGGTCCAATCATTCTACCAGTGTCCTGGCAACTCAGATCATGGAACTATGGCAGCAATCCATGATACTGCTCTTATACAGGCAACTTTGATATGGCAGGCTGAACCTAACCAGAGATTTCCCAGGTAGAATATATTCAACATTTAAAGAGAAAGAGAATGCTTATGTCCAGAATTAAAAGGATATTATTGATCAGAAATGTCGGCAAGACCTGCTTCCTTGTTAGAAATGTGAATTTTCAGTCTCATCTCAGAAGTACTATCCAGAAATTTTGAAGGAAGGGTGCAACTATATTTTGATGGAATTTTATCTAGATAATTTTAGTTCACAGTAAAGTTTGAGAACTGAGACTGTAGGCAAAATTCTACGGTATTTGTACCTGACCAGTAAGAACATAGGTTGAAAACTTTGGTCCTCATTAGAATCACATTCAGATGGTTGTAAGGAATATTGCCTGGTTCTAGGTAGAAATAGAATTACTTGACATGCACATAGTACAGAATCAGAAGAAAGAGCCTCTAGATTTATTACAATTTGTAGTGAAATCTGATAATTACAAAATATATGGACTATTGATTTTGAGGCTATATACACATTTTTGGTCTGAAAAGAGTTAGGAAGAGTGACTCCCCTCTTACGTTGTTATAAACACTTTCAGGTTTGACAAAAGTGTTTACATGAGATTCCCTGGTTTTCACGGGGAGATGAGGTAACAGCAAATGTGGACTCAGTAACTTTCTAAATATATAAACTTTGATTCTGAGATCAAAGCATTTGCCTTGCCTCTTTGTAATGGTAGAGTTTCTATCTAGACAGTTGCATTTGGCTAAGAAAGACACTGGTCCTCTCATTAGATACTGCACACACTCCTCCATTTGATTATTTTGTTATTGTGGCTCAACGAGGCAGTTGAGAAGTCAGACTGAGATGCAGATAGGCACTTGTGAAAGTCCCTCTGAAATAACTTTTAGTTTAGCTTTAATGGTTTTCTAATTTGGAAGCCAATCATCTGGATAAATGCCAAATTAACTGGATAATTGCTCAACCCTGCACCTCACTTTAATTGGTTCATTGGTTACTTGATGTTGCTTGAGTGTCCTGCTAGGGTCAGATGTCCTCTCCCAATCAGGGCAATGGAATTTCCTTGAGATATACTCCAGTAGTGGCTGCCAGCATACATTTTATGTAACAGTTAAAAAAAAATCTTCAGGACAGGGGCAGCTTCTGTTTCATTTAAATCCTGCAAAATTCCTGTCATATTCAAAGAGTCAATCCACTTTCTCTTATTTGACCAAACAAAGCAAAGATTCTCTAGTACAATAATTATACTGCCCTTTATAGTCCATGAGGACTGGACAAAGTATTCAGGCATCGTGTTCTCTGTTTTCTGGCCTCAACTGCTATGAATGTTGGGCATTTGACACCTCTAAGCTATTCTCCTCTCTGGAAAACTGACTTTGGGAGATTTGCTTCATTCTTTACCCTATCTCCTAGTATCTCTCACCTAGGACCTCAGCTCTGCCACCAATGGGATAGTCTAGGGGCTAACTGAAATGTGTACTTAAATAAAACCAGCATCCCTGCCTTGAGGTAAAAATAACTGTGAGGTTTGATTTGTCTTTCAAAAATCTCCCCTCTGTATTTCACCTGGGCTAGCGGACTTTAATGAAGCCTTCTTTATTTCTGCTCACTGTTTCTTCTTGTCAACTCCTCTCATCTTAGGAACTGGGGCTGGAGAGCACCCCCTTACTGCTTAATAGCTATATGATCAAACCTCTGCTCTATGAATTCAGACATCTTCTATATCATAAATATCTGTATTGCATAAACATTCTGTATCAAACACAACAGAGAATTTCACATTTGTTGACTCATTGAGCAACACTGACACTTTGTGAACACGAGTAGAAATGTTACATTAGGATGGCTACATTTTATATAAGAAAATATGTGATTTAAACAGTTGTCATTAAGCTTATTTTGGGGGGTGGATTATACAGAGATTTTTTTATTATTACGATTTTATTTACATTGCACCTCACATCCCCTTCCCACAGTTCCTCATCCCATTCCTCCTCTTCCTTGCCTCTGAAAGGGTTCTCCCCATTCCCAGCAGCCTCAAGTCTCTCCAGGATTAAGCACATCTTCTCCCACTGAGTCCTGATAAGACAGACCTCTACTATATATGTGCAAGGGGCCTCTGCCCAGTCTGTGTATGCTCCTGGTTGGAGACTCAGTCTCCGGGAGCTTTCTGGAGTCAGGGTTGGTTGAGACTGCTGCTTCCTATGGGGTCAGCCATTAGTTTTAAACTGATTTATTTAACAAGCAAGTTTTCCAGTAATTTCAGGGTTGTAGTCACTTTAATTCTAATGTATTTATAGGAATAAAGGAGTGGAGTTATGCTTATCATTCAGGGGTTATATGTAGCTCACTAAGGAGTCCCAGGGATTGTAACCACTAAAAGAATTGCATCCATGATGTAAAATAATAAAGGAAACAAAGACTTGGAGGATTGGAAAAATGGCTCAGTGGGTAAAGATACTTGCCTCCAAAACTTTTGACCCGAGTCACATATGATACCAAAAAAAGAATAAAGGAAACTGTAATTTTAAAAGTTTAAAATATTTGGGTAAGGGTTCCCTTAGGAAATTTTTTTAAAAAGGTAACTTATAATTGGCCAATTAAAAACCAGGACATCTCTACGCAATGTTAATGCACTGACCTCAAGGTAAAACTCTCACCAGGCCCTGTGAGCCATGCACCTAATACTTCCATTAATTATTTAGCAGTTTCAACCCATTAGAAATAGACACGTTACAAACACATTAAATATCCACATGGAATGCATAAAGCGAGACCATGGGAAAAGCCTATTAAGTACATACTTCCTAGACATCTCTTATTCATGACATTAAGGCTATTATCAAGCATTAAAGGGAATCTCCTCTTCTGCACTGAAGAATCCTAATATTGTATCAATAGTTGAAAACAATATACTTTTTTCTTTCCTAATGAAAAGTATATAATTTCAATTCTCTTTCTGGTTTTTTTTTTTTTCAGTTTAGTCTCACAATACTAATACAAGTAATAAGAAATACGCTACGGAAGCCCAAAGAGTCAGAGTATTATTATTATTTTTTTTTGTGAGGAACAAAGTCTCTTCTGTAGTAAAAATCTATCATAGTTTATTGCAGTTAAGCAATATAAATCTGTGTTGAATTTTCAAAGGGCAAATGTCTTATCCCTTGAGTAAGACTGGGGAACTACACAGTCAACACACAAATTCCCTTACATTAACTCAAAATATATAATGTGACAGGTTTGGAAAGAAAAATGGGCTCAAGAGGTTTGGGGCTTTCAAATCTGTCATTTCAGAGTTTCTGCAATTAGTCATTAATATGATTTCATCTTTATGTCTTGAGCTAAATTTTGTCTATATGTGCTTTAGTCACATGAATTGATTTTTCTGGAAAGTATTCAGAGTTCTATATTTACAGGAAATCATGTCAGGTTCTTTCTGACTTCAGGCCACTTTGCTCTGCCTGGTACACTCTTGGTCTTTCTGTCTGAATTTCCAATCCATCTTGTGCAAGGCTCAGCTGTCCAATCCAGTTCATCAGCCAAACTGTCCTTCAGCTGCTAGCAATCGGTTTTCAATGGTAGTTTGGCCTGTGACTTTACTGGGACACACTGTGGTCCTCATGGTAACTGCAGCTACAGTAAGGACAGATACCTATTTCTAGGGATCTTTCACCTTCACTCTCTAGGCTCTGACCTGAAGTTGTCCGCGCCTTCAGAAATCTTGATTTGAAGTCCTAACATCACATGTAATGGTATTATAAGGTAATGATTTAGGAAGACAGTTATGACAGGAAAATGACGCACTCATGATCTTTTCTGAGGCATGCTGTGCACAATCCGTGTGGCTCCCGGAAGTCATAGAAACTTAGGCCTTTGACAGGATTCTCACCAAATCTAAAGACTTTGGCAAGAGGAGCAGCTGTGGAGAACTTGTCTTCCTTCCTTCCTTCTTTTGCATAAGTTAGAAGTTAGTCAATTTGAGATTGTGTACTTCCTATGCAAGATCTACATGCTAGGCATGGAGGAGAGCCTTGTAAGGGGAGAGTCAGGATTTAGAAACTAGAAAAGCTGTAAGGTATGTGAATTACTCGTGTGTGATTTTCTTCATATTCTGTCTATTATGGTTCAGTCAAGACCTATTGCTTAGACCTTCCAAATTAAGGGATGCTGATGAAAGAATTTAGTGTATTTTGGTGCATTTAGACCTATACTATTACCTTTCTATTAGTAATAGTTAAATTTAAGAACTTTTTATGGGATACATGCAAGTTGCTTTCCTTGATTTAAAAAAGAAAACCTACTATAGACTAGATTAACCATTTATTTACTGACTATAAATCTGTTTCCTAAAATGATATCTTGACTCTTTCATTTACTTATCATCCATATTCATTCAGTATTTATTGAGTACCTACCATGTACTTAATTATTCATTCAGCTCTGAGGATACAGTTATGAACTTTGATGCCACGCGAAGATTAAAATGCAATGAGAAAGAAAAATATATGATCATATCACAGTCAAATATACTCCTGGCCTCTGTTATTAATGAGATTAAAGGTAAAGGACAGTTCAAAAATCAGTAATGGAAGAAATCCTGGCACAGGGCTTGTGACTTCCTGAGGAAGTCATCTTGATGCTTAGAGAACAGGACTGAAATCCCTGAAAGCAGGAACAGTGTGCTCCACTGACCTGAGAAAAAACTCTATCCATAGCATCAAATGCATAGCTGAAGAACACAGTTGGCATGTGGTAGGCACTGGATGAGTGTAAGAATAAATGTGGGTACTAAGGAATAAAGGAATAAAGGAGTTGAAAGACTGTCTCAGAAAATCGATTGGGGAATCAAGTAACTAAGAATTAAAGGCAAAACAAAGGAAGATAGGATGGTAGATATGTAAATAGGAGAAGTCAGTAATGAAGGGAAGACACAGCACATCAGCAGACCATCAGTGCACAGTCTGGAAAGTTCAAATATGGAAGAACAATAGTCAGTTTTCCAGTTATTCAAATAAGCCTTTCCAATCAATGTCGGCTCTATTCTCTCCAAGCTGAAGTTGTACCAAATCAGAATGATCACAGCAGATTTATTTCAGAAACTCTGTTCAATTGAAGGAGCTGAAGGGTATTGAAATCCTACAGGAAGAACAACAATATCAACTAATGGGATGCCTCAAGAACTCCCAGAGACTTAACCACTAACCAAAGGGTACACATGGAGGCACCCATGGCTCCAGCTGCATATGTAGCAGAGGATGGCCTTATCTGGAATCAATGGGAGGGGAAGCCCTTGGTCTTGTGGAGGCTGGATGTGCCAGCATAGGGGTATGCTAGGGCAGTGATGTGGGAGCGGGTGGGTAGGGAGCACCCTTATTTAGGCAGAGGAGGTGGGGTAGGACAGGTGGTTTGCGGAGGGGAAACTTGGAAGGGGGACAGCATTTCAAATTAAATAAATAAAATAACCAGTAAAAACGATGTAGTCTGTAGAGGCATTAAAAAACAAATGCCATAGGAGCCATGTTAGCTGCTGTAAGCATCAGGAAAGGTCCATTTTGAACGTGGCCTCTTCCTGTTCCTTGGAGGCTTATGAGTTGTTTCTAAACTGTCTTCAAACCTACAGATCTCATTATACATTCTCGAGGAGTGAACATTTGTGGTTCGCAAATTTGCTTACTACTTATATGACTTTTAAGAGATTTTCTTCTTTTCTTCTTTCCACTAGAAGGACTCACCTATTACACTAAGTTCAGCGCTGGCATAGATAACTCCATGTTTATTCTCTGCCACACACTGGTACATGCCGGCATCTGAGAGATTCACTATTGTTATGTTGAGTGTTCCTTGCTCGATCTGTATTCTCTCCTGTGAAGGAAAAGAGGAGTATTAAAAAATAGTGACCTTCCACATCTGAGAACTTAAGGCAATTTTGTTACATGTTATGTCAAGAGGGCCTAATGGGAGGAAAATAGTAATCATGTAAGCAATTTACATTAACATGATCTGCTTATTTGTCAAATAAATCTGTGCCAGGTCAGATGGCAAATGGAACCAGCAGCATATCAGTTGGTAAATGGAATTTAAATTGTAGGATTCTTTTGCATCTGTGTTGATTTAATAGTGAAGTCATTCAGATGAATAGGCTCTGGAAATAAGTGAACTTCACCTTGAAAGTCAAAGAGCTGTTTTTACTCAATGGTTTTGCGCTAATTGGGGAAACAGATGGAAACAGAATCAAATTTATCATTTAGAATTTAGAGCTCTTAGATTCTCACCAGCTGTACCTTCATGGACTGATAGGATTATAATTCTATATGGGCATATACAATTTTCAGTATCTGCTGAGTTTACTAAAAAAATGTATCTATAATTCTACCAGGCATGGTAGTGGCACATGATTTGAATCTTAGCACCAAGAAGGCAAAGGCAGACAGATCATTGTATAGATGGGATTGTCTATACAGTGAGTTCTGTCTATACAGTGAGTTCTAGGCTAGCCAGAGATACCTAGTGAAACCATGTTTCAAAAATACATGAATATTCTGAAGCTTGGTTGCTGTCAATTTACACTTATGATCTTGTAGTAGTCCAAATGAAGAAAGAAAGAAGGTATATATGACAAGAGTACACTCTCATGTATCAAGCTGAAGCCATGCAACTTGAGCATCAACTTGTACATCACAAAAGATTTTCTCTCTCTCTCTCTCTCTCTACACACACACACACACACACACACACACACACACACACACACACACTCCTCTCCAGTGAACACAATGCCTTAGAGTAAAAAACTCCTCTCTTCTGAAAGACAACTGTCCAGTTGAATGGGTACTTTATTAGAAGTCAAGTCATCCTTGTTCTCTCACATTTCATGAAAAGAGGGAAATGCCAAGTGCCTGAGAATTTGCACACTTGCAATTTGTTTGACTTTTGAAACAGAGGGAATGATGAACCGGAGGAGTCTTCCAGGGAACTAAGATGGGCCATGAAATGGGGTGGTCCAAAGAAATTGTTCCTTTTTTCTACCAGTAACCCATGGCAGGTACTTTCTTTTTCCTAGGTATACTATGCAAGGAAGAAATCTGGGCATAAAAGATGGCTCTCAATGTAGGGACTGAGGAAAACGCCAAATTCAAGTAACATTTGATATTTTATAATAACACAAATAAAGAAAATTAAATTGGACATAATTGTTCCTCTGATTTAATTTTAAGAGTCACATTTAATTTGGATGGCCGCCATCCTTATATGAGATAAAGAATTTCCCTACTGAATCGGATTCTCAAATATCACTTTGCTCAAACTACAGATTCCAGGCATTCTGTGTGACTTTCTTACTGTAAAGCTACCAAAGTGTTAATTTGTTGGCTACAAAGGTCTGGTGTAGAAGTTTAGCAAGATTTATTTATAATTTCTATTTGTCAACTTTTTCTACTATTAGTGGCATTTAGTTGTTTCTTATTTTGGAGAAAACTCGAAATTATTCTGTTTCCATAGCAATGAGGCCACATTAAACATTACGTTACATTAAGACAGAATTACCATCAATTTACTTACCCGTGTTAACAGTGGGTCACCATTTTTAAGCCACCTATAGGTAGGCTTGGGCCTCCCATTTGCTTTACATTCCCAGAAGACACTCTCTTCCATGGCCACGTGGATATCATTTATTATTTGAACCCAGTTAGGTTGAGCTACAGACATTCGAAAACAAAACAAAACAAACAAATAAAACTGAGACATATAATCATTGTATAGCCAATTTCTTGTTATTCTAAGCAATTGAAAATTAAAATGGGCTTTTAATCAAATTACTTTTCTATGTGGCATACAATTAGAAAGGGTGAGAGGACATTTATGGGGACTGTATGACCGCCATGTTTCTAGTCCATATTGTGAATGTTTTTATTCAGTGAAGGCAGAATCTACAAAAGTTTTGTTAACCATGATGTAAATTGTTCCTGTGCCTTAAGTATTATTGTTGTTTTGTTTTTAATATGAGAAAATTTCAAGGACCCCTTTGAATCACCTCATGAATTTCTACCTATTCTTTTTTAAGATTCCTTTTCATTAAGAAACAACCAAGTGTCTGAGACTTTTCCAGTTGGTCATTGGTGAAAGTGCAGAGGGCACTCTCAGACACTAGTCCCTGAGTCTCATTTCTGCATTGATTAGAAAATGGTTAAGAGTTTAACATGCTTGGAAATAGAGACAGGAACAATATAGGGATGGAGCTGATGACCAGCGCACCTTGGCCCTTGGAAGACATTGTGAAGCAAAGCAAACCAGTACTGAGAGCTACTTGTTTATTTTCGGAAAGATAATGTGAGGTAAATGTCTCTCACTGAAGCCTTCCTATACTGAGATTTCCTCTCATTAAAACAGCTTCTCTCATTCCTTACTAACATATTTCATTCCGATAGGTTACAGGGACAACTTTGTATCCCTTATTTGTCCATGTTAAACTATTGTTATCATTCACTATTTGCAGAACCAATATTGGAAGAATGATAGTCACCGCAGTACGATCCTTAAAGTCAATATTTTTTAGTGAGTCTTGAGTTTACTGAGCTCTTTTAGAAAATCAAGTCTGCCCATAATCTCACATGGAACTCAAAGAAGCATTTAATTCTCACATTTCATAATATTGAATATCATCACCAAACCCATATTACACCATGTTTATCCTGCTTCCTTTGAAGGCATGTTTTATTTTTCTATGATCTCAATAGATATTTAACCAATGTTCCACAAATATATTAATAAGTACCACTTCTTGCCCTAGCATAGTTCATGCTCTTATCAACAATTGTATGCTTATTGGTAGAGGATCTTTGCTAAAACTCCTGTAAAAGATAACTACAGCGATTGATTGGGATAGTTATCTGTTCACACGTAGTTACCTGTAATACAGGGTAATGACTCCTGATGTTAACTTAGTAAGTAGAGTTGACACTAGTATTAATCAGGGATATTATTCAATACACTTAACATGTCTTTATCTGATCTGACCTCAGTCTATCCTTTTTGTGAAGCTTTAAGTCATGGATAATTTAATTCAAAGAGGAAGGCCAAGCTATGTATCTTGCCTTCTGGATAACAAACAAACAAAACAAAACAAAACAAAAAAAAAAAAGAAAAAGAAAAACACTCGATAAGTCACTTAACCAACCAGCAGAGGTCTCTAAGTCCTTGATCAATGCTGTGTCCTTTTTTCCATCTACAAGCAATTCCATGTTTTTCAAAGAGCAAAACACAAGTTTGCAAATGCTCTCCTGATGGAGATGATGCATGGCTGCTTAAGAGGGGAGGCCAAAAGGGTCAACTTCAAAAAAACGTTACAACATCAACAAGCATTAGCTTGAATGAAGGGTTATAACCTGCATCATTGAAAGAGCTGCAAGTTGGCTGCTGTCCTCTATCATCCAGCTGCTAATGGGAAGGGAAGCTCAAGAGGTAATATCTTCCCAGAGCTCTACTGGGAGAAGCCAGCCAGCAACTCCTTTAGGACTAATGGCCTAGCCTGCCAGATACACATTCAACCTGCAGCATATTCACCCCCTGCGGAGTCCGGGGAAACAAAGCAAAGAAAAAAGCCACAGAAATCTGTGAAACAGTAACAGGAGGAAACTTTTGAAAAAGAGGGAAGGAATACAAAGCAAAACAAGGAAGGACAAATGTAACTTATGCAGCAATGTCAAGTTGAAGTTCAAACAGGAAACTTTACAAACACATGCAGAGACAGACTTTAATGTTGCCCACTTCTTGCAACACTTGGGATCATTCTTTCAAAACTATAGAATTCTGGAAGCCAAACTTTGCCACTTCACAAAGAAGGTGGGGTAGGAAAGGGAGGCTTTGAAAAAGTTTGAAATGACCTTGCAAATTTCAACCTAATTAGGTACTTCTGTGGGCTCATTCTTTCTCTGACAATGGGGTTGCGAGAGAGTCAAGGAGCTCAACAGAATAGATAATTGGTCCAGGCTGAGGTGAAACCCATAAGTAATTTGCCTAATACTGAACTAATTTGGTGTTTGACAACAGTCATCAGGTATGTTCCTTGCTTCTAAAGTGAAATCTCTTCACAGAAGCCAAATTAACATGATCTAAATACTTTCCTCTTGAAGTAAAAAAAATGCACAGGAACATAGGGAGGTGATGAATGGAGTGGCTAGAAGAGGGGAGAGAGATTAGCTGGTAAAGTGCTTGATATATAAGCATGAAGACCTGAGTTCAATGTTTCACCCTCGCATATACAGGCTGGTCATGGTGAGACATAGTTGCAATCCCAGCACAGGAAGTCAAAGACAGGTATATTCTGGGGTTCACTGGATAGTCAGCTTGACAGCTAAACTGAACTGATGAGGTCCTGTCTTAAAATTCAAGGTGTGTGGCATCCCAAGGAATGACACTTTGGGCGTACCTCTGATTTCCACAGGCATGCACACGTGCGCATATGTAAGTACACACACACACACACACACACACATGCACAAACACCAGATGACCCTTTCGTATAAGGCCAAAGAATGCGACAGTTTTTATTTTAATGTTTCAATTGCAGATCTACAGGTCAAAAACACATATAGTCGCCCGGCCCGCAGCAGCTCTCTGCTCCCAGACCCGGTGAGAGAGAGACCCAACCGCCTGGTCAGGTGGGCACTCCTGAGGCTGCAGAGCGGAAGAGACCACCAACACTGCTCACCCCTGCCCACATCCCTGGCCCAAGAGGAAACTGTATAAGGCCTCTGGGCTCCCGTGGGGGAGGGCCCAGGAGCGGCAGGACCCCTGCCTGAGACACCGCCGGACCCTGAAGGAAACAGACCGGATAAACAGTTCTCTGCACCCAAATCCCGTGGGAGGGAGAGCTAAACCTTCAGAGAGGCAGACAAGCCTGGGAAACCAGAAGAGACTGCTCCCTGCACACACATCTCGGACGCCAGAGGAAAAAGCCAAAGACCATCTGGAACCCTGGTGCACTGAAGCTCCCGGAAGGGGCGGCACAGGTCTTCCTGGTTGCTGCCGCTGCAGAGAGCCCCTGGGCAGCACCCCATGAGCGAACTTGAGCCTCGGGACCACAGGTAAGACCAAATTTTCTGCTGCAAGAAAGCTGCCTGGTGAACTCAAGACACAGGCCCACAGGAACAGCTGAAGACCTGTAGAGAGGAAAAACTACACGCCCGAAAGCAGAACACACTGTCCCCATAACTGACTGAAAGAGAGGAAAACAGGTCTACAGCACTCCTGACACACAGGCTTATAGGACAGTCTAGCCACTGTCAGAAATAGCAGAACAAAGTAACACTAGAGATAATCTGATGGCGAGAGGCAAGCGCAGGAACCCAAGCAACAGAAACCAAGACTACATGCCATCATCGGAGCCCAATTCTCCCACCAAAACAAACATGGAATATCCAAAAACACATATAGTCATTCCCACTTATTTATGTTGGATGAATCACATATAATATCATTGAGTGATTCTTCCTTTGTAGGAAAAAGCACCTGTTTGGTAGAGATGGTTTTTAATGTGTTCATATGCTCACAGATGCCCACATGAATTGTTATTTTCCAACAATTCCTAAGTATTCTTTTTGGAGCTCACGCACAAAACAGAATTAAAAAAATATCAAAAAAGAAATCACGGTTTTGATCTTTTGCATTCCTCCCCATTTGAAGCAAAGAATCAGTCCTAAATCTTGTCTCAAGCCACAAGTCCCAAATATAAGATTAAACAGCTGTGCAGGGATTTGACCCTGTCACACTGTTCAACTTTTGACAGATGAACAATCTTTTCATTTCAATCTTTTGTTCAATAACTGCCAGAAATGACCTAAATCAGGGTTTGTATATTCCAGCCACTGGAATCATACAAGCCTCTTATTCAATAATAATTCCTATTTCAAACAAATATAATTTGAACTCAAGGGTCAAACAATTCACAGAGGTATTTGCCTCTCTTCATTTTCCCCAAACCAGAAATTTCTCACAGAAACAAGGGCAAGCTTTGGCCTTAGACCTTGGGGTTTTAAATATCTATGAGAAAGGGCATGGTAGGCAAAATCCTTTAAGTAACTTTTGCAAAGTCAACTTACATTGTGCTGCAAGATACTGTCCTTTTTCTACCTTTGTTCACCTGAGACGTGCTCCCATCTAGTACTCACACTACAATGACTGGTATTCTCTCATAGTGTTTCAAAAAGACTTCTACAAGGACCAAGGATTCTTAGAAGATATTGAACTTAAGAAGAACAGAGTTGCTTTGTTTTAAACCTTAAATATTTGTCCCACTTCATGTAAAATATGACTTAATGGCTGACAACATCCATCTTGAGAAGCACTGCTCTGATAGGAGGATCTGTAGCTGTAAGAAGAGCTTTAGGGTATAGAGGTTGGAAACCTCTGTTTTCTTCCTGAACTGAGAGAAAGTTGAACTTGATATTATAACACTCCCTTGGATTTTCCTATGTGAATCTTAATCACACTGTTTTCTAAGTAATTTTTTTTATTTTCAATTTTGTGTTTCTGTGTGTATGAGGGTTGCATGAGCATGTGAGTTTATGTGACTATAGAGGCCAGATGAATTTGATCCCATGGGACTATAACTACAGGTATTCATGTGCCTTTACATGTGGGTGCTGGGAACTGAATTTGAGTCCTCTGCAAGAGCAGTACATGCTCTTAACTGCTAAGCCAGCTCCTTAACCCCTCCATATTGCTTTCTTTTTTAAACCAATGGATTCATGCCTCTTGTGCTTTACTGCTAATTTTTGTTTATGGTCTTCTCATGTCTTTATAGGACCCAGTTGATTTTCTTTGGTAAGGAACCAACACTTTCACAGGTAACAATGACAAATAGACATAAAAAGTCACCATGTTGAGAGTTTGGAGAGAAGGCTCAGTAGTTAAGAGCAGTAGTCGCTCTTACAGAAGACCAGGTTTTGGTTCTCAGCATGCCCATCATCTTTAATTGCACTTCAAAGGGATTCGATGCTCCTTTCTGACCTCCACAGGCACCAGATGCCCACATGATACACACACATGCTGGCAAAATACCCATATGCATAAAACATAATAAAGAAATCAGTAGAAAATGTGAAGACACCCTAGAAGGCAAGTCATAGTAGGCATATTTCTGTTAATAGGTACTCATTAACATAGAAAACAAATATGATTGCAGAAAGCCATGTGTGTATGAGATATTGGATGAGGTCTGTAATGTGCTTCACCCACTGTCAATGTGACATTCATTAAGAGACTATCACCATTATTTCATATCTTTGGGCTAATGTTTAAACTCATCTGCCATCTGCTCTCACCCAATTTCTTCCAGCCAGAGAGTCCACAGCTCTTGTCAATAGGTTTTCTTCATCCTTAGCTATAATAATAAGCTACAATATAAGTTCCTGCCTTCATATCTTTACTTATACCATCTTATCTTCAGGAATAGTCTCTTTCCCTTCATTGCCTAACAAACACGTGGCTCTATAGTTTATCTCCTCTGGACTCTCTCTGTCCTGACAACCAAGGGGCTCCTCATCTGCAGCCTACTTGGCACACACAGCTTAACTATTGTGTGCTATCCACTGTCTTGGTTTTCCTTTATAATTTTAAGTTTTATTCATTCTTTGAAAATTTCAAACATGCATACGATGTACCAGGATAATGTTTGACCTTAACTTTTCTCCTCCAGCTTCTCCAAGACTCCCATATCTTTTCTTCTTTTCTTTTTCTTTTTTAAGATTATTTATTATATATAAGTACACTGTAGCTGTCTTCAGATACACCAGAAGAGGACACCGGATCTCCTTACAGATGGTTGTGAGCCACCATGTGGTTGCTGGGATTTGAACTCATGACCTCTGGAAGAGCAGTCGGGTGCCCTTAACCACTGAGCCATCTCTCCAGCCCCAAGACTCCCATATCTTACCAGAGACTTTATATTTTCACTTGAAACTATTTACTTTTTGTTGATTTCTTGATGGATGGATGAATTGATTTTATTCACTGAGTCAAATAAGAACTGCTCATGTGTACATGGGTGTAGAGTTATCCATTGGGAAATAGTGACAGTATCCAGGGCCACACAACAATTTCTATAAAAGGACATATTTTATCTTTTCTTTCCAGGGATACTATAGGCAATTCATGACTTTACAAGTGAATTATTGAGATATAAAAATTTAATCACAGTATTTTCCATATTTAAAATGCTTTAGAACTGATATACTGAGGCCAATTCCACCCCTAAAATTAACCTATGACTGTATCCTAACAGGAATTACTTTGTCTGAACATGAGCTCTAACTGTGTTGAATTCATTCCCTTTTCTTGTCCACCATAAATTCCAGATCCATTCAACAATATATAGTACTTACATGTGGCTCTCACCAAAACCATTTGAAGTATATCACTTCTAAACATCAACATTCAAGTTAAATGGAATCACACCATCTTATCAGGAGGCCCAGGGATCTTTTGACCCAGACTGAGAGTGTAGTGATTAAGAATCATATATGGACCTGCTCTGCTCTGTTTTTTAGTCAAAGGACCTAAAATTATGACTGTTCTATCAATGACATTGGGAGTATTCATCTGGATCTATAAGGCTTAGAAGGTGAGCCATGGACCACTATAGGCCATGCAGAGAATCCATGAATTACCCATATTCAAACCACATTTCTGTATGAGGTCAGACTTCCTTGATATTTTTTTAAAAACACATAAAAATGCATATGAGAATCCAGTTTTCTGCTGTTAAAATAGACACTAAAGAGATATGAAAAACTATAAATAATACCAAACATTTCCATACCTGTTTGGTTTGGGAAAATAGAATCACTTTTCTTAAAATATGATGATTATGAACATACACACTGTTTTTTGACATTTAAAACAAATTGCATTCTAAATCAAATCTGTTTTAATGTACAACATAGATAGAAACATCATAAATATATATTTGAGGCTTTTAGTGTTTCTTTTACTCTGAAAAGGACACTCAAAACTAGAAGTGTCAGATACTCCATTAGATGGTTACATTCAAGCAAACCTTGGCACAGTAAATTTAATGAATGAAAAGTATACTTAGTATGTTTTGTCTCCGTTTTCAACACACAGAGGCTAGAACTATGTTCCAGTATATTGTCCTTTCCTTTGTGGTTTGCCATTTCATATGGGGTGAGGAACTTCTACTCCCATTTCTATATTATTTCCCACAGTTGATGCACACTCCTTGTTAAACCGTAACAACTCAATTCATTGGTGCCATTAGATGCAAGAAAAGAAACAAAAATCAAAGATGTATCTTATGTGACACCCAGAGGGTGACTAAGTGCACCCAGTGTGAGTTTTCCCTAGCACAATTAAGCAGTTATTGCTGTACTGTGAAATCACCTTAACTGCTCTGTTCATCTTCGGGTCACTCTGTCCTTTAAGCTGCTTTGCAGTGTTGAATATTGTCTAGCTGTCACATATACATAGTCCATTCATGAGGAATTAGGAAGTTGTGCACAAAATGCTTCTGTAATCACTTATTGATGACCTCACACACACACATATTTACACATCCTCTGCAGTACCATCAAGCCTACATCTTTTTCTTTATAGACACAGGATTGCAGTGTACAAGGTCTAGACATAGCTTACCAAACACTTAGGAAGCAAAAAGGGAAAGAAAAAGAGTCAATTGTTTATCCAGAAATGTTCACGCATGGCATCCAGGGTGACTGATTGATGATTTCCTGATATGTTTTATCAAAGTGTTGAACTGGGAGACACAAAAGCATCTATCTCATGGCAAGGAGTAGTTCCAAGAATAGTCAAATCCCACATAGTACATGGTTTTGCTATTTTATTTGTAAAATCAAAGGAACGTGTCTAATAGTTTCTTCCAACAAGGAGTTAGCAAATTCCTTGAAGTAGAAACTTGTTTATTGGGATACAAACTTCTCAGTTTCTTAGCAATGAATATGGCAATGACTGCTCTAGGAGAAAGTCTGGAAAAGGCACTGACTATCTGACTCCTAGTTCTCAGTTCACTATTCAAGATGAGGACTGTAATTCTGTCTGTATGTTTGTACAGAAAAGGAAATGGCTCCTGAGGTGATCAGGTGTAATAATGAATGAGTTCCGAGAGAATGATGTGTACTACACTTTCCTTTCCTCACATCCAAGAAATCACTAGACACAGATCTCTGATTCTACTTGGAGGATATGGACTGACTGGTGCTTTCTGGAACAGTGCAGTGGAAGCTTCCCAGAGCAAAAGGAACAATTTTCTGCAAGTAATCTAATCTTGGTCTTCACTACAACATTGGAAACAATCTCTCACAGAGCAGCAATCCTTACCATGTGGTCCCCACAGAGGCATCAGCAGTAGAAATTACACCTGGGAAATTAACTAAAACACAATCTCATATCGACCAAGTCAAAACCACCATGTACATGGTCCAATATTCTGTATTTTCTTAAGATTTCCTACTAACCCTGACGAACACAGAAGCTGCGGACTCTCTAGTTCAATGTTTGGGATCTGGTTTTACTTCGCAATATGGAAACATTAACCACACACTCTAATATCTTTGGAAGTGAGTTTCTCTCTAAACCAGATAGTGGGAGGAATAGAATGAGAAAGCCCTACTGGCTCTGACTCCAAAATACATCTGTCTTTACTTTTTTCAAAGTCCCAGTCATGAACATGGCTGACATAGACAGGACAAATGACTGTCCTTTCCACTCCTGTGATTTAAACTTCTACTCATCACAAAGCAACCAGCATTTTAGACGCATGAATCAGATGCAGCCATTTCATCATTCAACATCCTCCCATGGATCGTGAAGGAAACCTAAACTCTACCTGGCTTATACGGTACCACCGAGGTCTCGCCGATGTTTCAGATGTATGTTCTTGTCCTTTGTCCTTATGGTTTAGAAACATGAACTTCCTCCCTGCATCTCAAGCTTGTCACACAGTTGCTAGGGCTTCTGACCCTCCCTGTTTTCTGCCTGGTATGGACTTTCCTATAAAGGCTATGTATTTTTACTTTGGAATTTCTGCTCAGAGGTCAGTCTTGCCAATCAAGCCTTCCCCTACGCCTTGACCTTAGGAGTCCTTCTTTGTAGCTGGTTTCTTCATCTCAAAGGGCTGTCATTATTTTCTCCTGTATTCTTACTAAAATCTGAAATGTTGAGTTCATTTGTTGAGTACTTTGTCTCTTAACAATCTGATAAGATGTCAAGTCCTAAAGGTTAAAGACTTTTCTAGCACCTTTCTATACAGCAGTGGACCCCCACATAATGGGGCCACATCAAGATAGTTTTCAACAAATGCAAATCATATTAAAGTCATATTGGAAGAGTTCTGGCCCAGGAAACAGATTATACCATTGTACATCTAAAGACAGATTTATATTTTAAGATACTTTTTTTTCTTATAAAAAAAAGATTGAAAGAACAGATAAAAATTATCTGCCCTGGCAAAATATAGGTCTGAGCAAAATAAACAAGTAAAATGAAGTAACATTAAATGTCATATGTCTGAAAGTTCTCTCAGGCTTTCACCTATGGTGAGACAAATTGGCATACATTAACCTATGTGGGCATAGCTACAGTACTGGCAGCGACCAAGTGCCTCTACCAAATTCACATGGGGGAGGGGAGTGCAATGTGAGTCTATGCAGTAAGCATTTGGAATAAGGTTAAATGCTTTTTTAGTGAAACAAGGAAATAAAAATACATTTTACCAGAAATGTTACTGCAGAGCTCCTAAATGGGTCAACAGTGTGGCGCAACAAAATAATGCTTTTCCTCACTTTTCTTTTTGATTATTTGTTTTTAATTAGTATACAAGGTGCTAACTATCACCATGCCATTCAAACAAAGAGTGGATTCTCCCTCATCCCCTCATTCCTAGTTCCCTCTTTTTAATCTTCCAATTTATTTCATGGCCATGTGTGAACAATATCTACTTACATACATATATACGTATTTAGATCATAAAGCAGCATCTACATATGACAGAGAATGTGTACATTTTGTCTTCTTTTTTGGTCACCTTGTTTAATTTTATACTTTCTTCATCCATCCATTTTCTGGTAAGTTTCTTTTCTTATTACAATTAAGTAGATAGATTTTTAAGCACAGTCTGTGACTCCTAACCCCTGAGCAAGCTGACCTTAACGTTGTAGTTGTAAGGAACTGTCCTGCCAACAAAGACAGAACGTACCTAGATAAGTGACCAGGGCTACATTCTCCCTCTGTGGGACTCTGCCCAGTGATTTCAATTATAATTATTCCTTTAGCTTGGAGATTAAGGCAGCTGGATATTAGGAACATAGCACTGGGAACATACCAAACCCCCCCCTTTAAAAAAATAGGCAAGAAAAAAATGATAGCCAAGCATTCTGTATAATTAAGTCCCCTCCTGAGACAGTGAAAACAGTATCAATGATATGCTAGTCGAGGAAGAACAAAGAATAAATGGATGGAAAAGCCAATTGCTGCCTGAGTCAGCTGATCTGACATCAAGGGTGACTGACATAGAGGTGACACTTCATATCTTCAGAAATCAGGTGAATTATTCTGCTCCCTTGTCAGGTCAGGCATTGCTGTGGACAGCACAATTTAAAAGGCAAAGGTTGTTAGCACCCACTAGCCCCTGATATTTAACTCTAGGGCAGGAAGCACCTATTTTACACAAGGTTGAGGGCCAGTGAGAAGGTTCATTCTCCATCAGAGTGACTCTGCATTGCTATATTGCCTCCAATCCCTAGGAAGTTCAATGATAAAACATGGCTACAGAAAACACCTACTTCACATAGTAAGGCAAGCATTTCACCTTAGAAGAAAATCATGCAAGTGAAAATAACTTTTTTTCAGTTCATCCAGTGATTTAAATCACATTTAGAAACCAATGAATCTAAAAGTCTATTCAATTAAGAAAAAAAAATGTCCATTTTGTCTACGTAAGTTCAAGTGGTTGCTACCTGACATAAAGGAAATACTTATCTGGTAGGTGAGAAAATAAATCCTAAACAGTTAAAAAATTACCTGGCAATGGTTTCTCCCTGAATAAACCTGTAACTTTGGCTTTTGTGAGTTTCCAGGTAACTGTGGTATGTTATACATTTTGATGTATCAAAGAAAAGTACTGACTCTCATAATTTAAGAAAGAAAAGGACCGAATATCAAATCTCTCATTTGGTATAGGCATAAAGACAAATAAATAAGAAGAGTGAGGTTTCCTCTTCTTCCCCATCTACTGTTGTCCTGCTCCTTATATGAAGAATTTTCTAGAATCCTACCATACCAGCTGCTCATAGTATAAATCTAAAATGGTGAGAGTTGGGGAGAAGGCCCATGGCGGATACTGGATATGCTTCTTGCTTTCCAATCTGTTTCTAATATACTTTATTTCATTACTGAGTGTAGTTTTCAGCTTGTCTTAAAAATAAAGGACTTTGGAAGAAGAGCACATTGAAATGTGTGCAACTGGATGGGTGTGGTGGCACATGCCTTTAATCCTGGCATTTAGGAGGCAAAGACAGGTGGATAGTTGTGAGTTCAAAGTCAGGCTGATCTACATTGTGAGTTCCAGAACAGCTAGAGTTACAAAAGAGAGACCTTTGCTCTCTGTCTCAAAACAAACAAACAAACAAACAAACAAACAAACAAGGAAGCTTGGCATTTCTCATATTTATTTTATAATGTATTTCCAATGAGATCCTTTTCGGGACTTCAGTAGCCCTGAAGCTTTCCAGGATATACTCAGTCAGTACCATGTGACACAGATTTTATATTTACATTTGGGTCAATACAGATGATTTGATCAGAGAAGGAACAGCTTCCTTCACATAAAAAGAAATCTATGTGATGATATATTTATGCTCTACTCTGAGGTCCACACTGAGAACTAAATTTGGAAAGAGTGAATTTTGAAATGATCATGATATGACATTAAACTGCTACCAAGAAGGAATGTTTAAGGATTAGAATGAGCCTTAAATTCAAATGGAACATAGAACTTCAATTAATGTGCGTGTGCCCATGCACGTGCATGCATGCATACACACACACACATACACACACACACACATACACACACACATACACACACACACATACATACACACACACATACACACACACAAATAACAAACTTACTTCCAGTGTCAGGCTTACAGCTCAATGCGAAGAGGAAAACAGGAAAACGGTCTCCTTTGGGAGTGTGTTCACACTATCGTCCGTGTCTAAAACACATCAGCTTAATTCCTTCCTCTCTGCTCCTTCAACATCCTTACCCCCTCCTTTCCTTTCCACACCCAGAGTCATCCAGGGCATGCTAATTATGTAGGAAAGTGAGTCTTATACAGTCCTATTCTACGTGATCCCTTTAAAAACATCTCCTACTGCAGATCAACCAGCGAATGCTTTTAATGTGAAAAGTTCTGTAGCATGACAAATGATAAGTATGACCAAAAACTTACCATAGAAAGTCACCTGTCCCTTTGCTATGTTTTTGCCTCTGGAGTTTTCGGCCACACATTCATAGGAACCAGCATCTTCCTGCTGAAAATTGGGAATTTCCAGAATTCCACTGGACTTGTGTCTTCTGGCTTTCCTTGCTATCGGCTTCCCATCAGCTCTTCTCCATAGAATAGTTGGGACTGGGCTAAGGGCAAGAATCAAATGGGATGAACTGAATTAAAGAAAGCTCTGTCTCGCTTCTGCAGTCTCCTGATAATTCCTTCCATCATTTCCAAACAGGCATGAACACATTAAAGCGTTTCCCACAATTCATTTCTATATTACCACTATTTTTAGCAACTTTTATTTTTTTTTATTTTTTATTTTTTGGTTCTTTTTTTCGGAGCTGGGGACCGAACCCAGGGCCTTGCGCTTCCTAGGCAAGCGCTCTACCACTGAGCTAAATCCCCAACCCTTTAGCAACTTTTATATCTCTAGCATTATTTCTTCATGTTTTTTTCATAAAACCAACATTCCTAACATTTAACAATGCAGTCAACCTCCTACATACCATTACTTTGAAAGAAAACAACATTTTAAAATATACTCTTTTTTTTATTATTTTCTAATACAGATAGGTTTCTAGATTATAATTATTAAAATAAAAATGCCCAGGCACATATGTGGCAGAAGTGAGACAGAGCAACTTCCTATATACTTCTCCCACTGAGAACAGGTTTATGTCTCCTCCCCTTAAATTTGTTGGGCTCTTTGGCTACTCTGACTAATAAAGACACATGCGTGATACTGAGTCAATGTGTAGCTTCAAGTATTTTGAAACAGACAGCTTTCACACTCTTATTTTTGGAACACCCTCTTAGGGTCACCTGTGAGATATTTGACCACTTTAATGGTGTCGCACAGAGGATGTCTCAATGGGTGGTTACACTTAATGACAGATCCAGTTGACCCCACCATCCAACCTTGCCTCCAGGATGCCAAAAGTGTGAAAGAAACTTCTTTGGGTTCTCTATGCCACTGAGGGACCAGCAGCATTACACCGTGAAACCCTCGAAGATATCACAGAGACCAAAAGCATCACACAGCAAAACCTTGCTGGCATTCCTAACCCATAAATCATGAGATAATAATAAGATGTTGGCTCTTTGTTCCTTCTAAGTTTGGAATGCTACAGTAGAGAGCAGAAGCAATATATTCTGCTAAATATCCAGCAATATGAGTACTACCCTGTGAGCTACACCCACATACTGAACAAGCGAGAGTAAAATAATGAGCTCATAAAGTCTGGAAACTATAAACAAATTGAGGCATTGTGGAGCAGTCTACTTATGGCAGCCTGATCTGGGTAACTCAGTTGGTGTCCGTCCTTACTGTCATTTACATATTGACAACTTTACCCATTTATAGAGGTCCATTTGGAAGGTGGTTTGTAAGAGCAATAATTAAAGTAGCAAGATAAAAAAAAAAGAACAATCTGTTGGGTCTTAATGTCCTCTTAACACATCTATCATCTTGCCATAAGTGTTTGGAACACATCTTAAAGTGCCAGTGAGGGCAGCAGCCTGTCTACAAATGAGTAGTTTTGAAGCTCACCTCAGCTTTGAGGAGTGCAGCTTCCCAGCAGGGGATGCCATGATTTACCCATTCATTTTTCACAACAACACTCCCAGCAAAGTAATTACAGGAAAGACTTGCCAATCTTCTCTGGGAAACTTGAGATGGCATTTAAAAAATTAAAGCTATCAAGTCTACTACATTTGTTTTAAAATAATTTAAGTTCATTAGGCAGTGACTCAAAAGGGCTCCATCAGTAGTACATGGTGGGTGCCTCTACATCCAATCAGATATATACTTAATGCATGCCGTCAGACACAACTGCACTTAAACTAGTCTTCTGCTCTTAAGTGGGCAGTGATGGTGTGTTTCAACAACTCGATGTGCAAATTCAAACATTTCTGTGCGGAACTGAGAAACCCAATTTGTGTCTTTTGTTTTTATTTTAGCACCATCTAAGCGCTGTGAATAGACTTTAATTCATGGTCCCTTTGGAAGTGTGAGCAATGTGAATTTTGCTTTCTCCAGGGAGGGGTTTTTAATGTGTCATCTTGCAAACATCCCTGGGTATAGATCCTGAAGCCCCAGTCTCCTGTTCTTATTGTCTCCCAGTTATTTTATAGGTTCACAGAAAGACTTTAAATTTTTAAGATTGGCCACATTACAATGTATGCAATCTGCTTTTCTCCTCAGCAGTAAATCTTTGCCATGTCTTACCTGTGACTTTTACAGCTTTCCTTCATTTCTACCTAGTGTTCAGCACTGCAGCTCTGTCACAATTTATATCCATGGAAAGTTGTTAGGAGATACAAAATTACCACTGTATTAAACCTCATCAAATTGATCTCAAGTTAAGATACTACCATGGTCTGCATTGTTACAACTTGAAAACAATCATTCCATTGGAGTTGAAAATAGGGTTAGAAATGCAAATAATGCCTAAAGTTTCTGTAAAACACAATGTTATACACTGAAACAGGACTGGGTAAGAACTTGTGTTGTGACTTTCGTAAATACTTACGCTGGAGGAGGCAGGCAGAATTGGGAATGGGTAGCTGGCTAGATAGGGCTAGGAGAAAATGCAGCCACAGACCATTAAACTCTACAAGGGCACTAGTGTTCACTCTTCTGGTGGCAGTTTATATTGTTTATGCTAAACCAGTCTTGTTGGTTACTGGCATATAAAAGTCCCAAGTGATCTGAGTTTCCTTTTCATGCCCACTGGCAGATCAACTAGGGGAAAGGTTAAGTGCTTTCCAAGTAGGTTCTTTTAAGTGTAATCCTGATGGAATAATAAAGTTGTGAATAATTTTCAGAAAACTCTAAAATAGACTCTTAGATATTAGCTCTTCTCTATCTCTAGCAGGAGCAGAAGGGAATCCAACTGAGAGAGAAGGGTTGTGTAATTTGAAAAGACCTGCAAGAAAATCTGTATGTGTCCTCTGTAAGAGGGGCCAGGATAAAAGTCCCCATTTTCTCAAAAAGTCAGCTTGCCTGTAGCTCAAATGAAGGCCATTGTTTTCCTGTCATTCTGGGTTAGACAGCATGTGTATTATAGGTCATAATAATACAATGAAATCCGTTTTCAGAATCGCCTATTCTCCTTTCCTTTTGTGCCCATGTCAATTGTGGCAGCCCAGTCCTTCTGGAGCCATTACCTGTTGCTCTCCATAGGAAGAGGGAAGAATCAAAGATGCACATACAGAATTACAAAGAGAAAGACGATTTGATTTTCAGACAGCTCAGAAACCATAGCTGTGAGCACCGAAGACAATTCTCTACCTGCCAGTGCGGAAGGGAGAAGGAACAGTCAGAACTTACTTTCCTAAGGCAAAGCATTCCAGCTTGACTGTTGATCCTTTCTCAGCTGGGACAGTTTCTGGAAACTGTACTTCTATTTTGGGTTCATATTCACCCATCACCCCTGTGAATAGACAAAGAAACCAAGTCTCAGAGGTTCTGTCAAGATGTAGACAAGTGTTCTCTTTCTATATAAATATTCCTATGTCTGCCCTTAATTCCATCATTTAAACAGGCTCTATTCTAACAGCATGTAACCCAAACTCCTCCTCCAGTTTCTTTGAGAGAAAAATTCATGGCACAGCATTTACACCAGCTTCGGAGGGTTATGTTCTCCATAATTCTCAGACCCAGTTTGGAAAGGACCCTTGGGGTTAGGAAAGAAAAATGAGTTGATAGGATCCTAGCCAGTAGGAATATCACCCCCTTGGAAAGACACAGCAAAGAACATTAAACTGCTTAGATATCACTTTTAATATACATCCTTTTTGGTGTCCACAGAGTGATTTCTCAGAGTCACTGTGGGGTCATGGTGTTTATTCATGTCAAAGTTCAAGCTGAATGACTCTGAACGAGTACATTCGAGGCAGCATCAGAAGCCTGCATCCTATATTTTCAACCTTTAACAAGTGATATGCACCCACAGTAGGCAGTTTTAATATGTCTTGTTCTGTCAATGGAGTAGTAGTTACCATGGTAGTCACAGTCCCCCATATCTAGAGGGATAACTTGTGATGACAGTTTTGGGGACAGCCCCAGCAGACTGCATCAATGCTCAATGACTAAAAGCATCTGACTTATCAATACTGTCTTGACTCATTGGCTAAGGCTGCTAGAAGGCTTTATCTCTTTAATCCCTGGACATTTCCCACGATTATTGGTTCAACAGTACTGATGAAGGGTTCAGTTTTATTTTACAAAGCGAGTGGAGTCTCCAGTTCATTTCTCTTCGAGGCCTCCCTTAGTCAGACGAAAACGAAACGCAAGGCTTCAGAAGACAAGAGTACCAACAAGGCCCGGACGGGAACAGGGAACAGGTGCAGTAACAAAGAGAGCTGATTTTATTCATCTTGCAAACACTTTTCCTGTGCTGGTTTAGAAACAGAGTCATCACAAGGATCTAATCAGTCTGTGAAGAAACAGCTCAGCACTACGAGTCAGAGTTTTACAGTGTTGCTAGGTTCACGGTGAGGTTTTCTGAGGAAGGGTGAACTTGAATACAGTTCTGCTGTTGTCGTTTGGTTTTATCGTTTCTAGTATAACAGAGAATGCTGGCTTTAGAAGGGATTTTGAGATTTTCCAGGCGTTTTAAAAAAATCTTTTCCAGATTTTTATGTGTATGAGTGTGTGTGTGTGTGTGTGTGTGTGTGTGTGTGTGTGTGTGTGTGTGTATGTATGAATACCATGTAAGTGAGTGGGGTCTAAAGAGGTCCTAAGAAGACACTGGATCCCCTGCAACTGCACTTACAGATGGAGATGGGCCACCAAGTCCATGCTAGAAACTGAACATTGGTCCTCTGCAAGAATAAATGCTTTTAACTGTTGAGACTTATCTTTCCTGGTTAAGTTTGACTTTCCTGAATACAAACTTTCTCTGCACACTGGGGAGATCACAGTTCGGGGGGGTCCTTTAGAGCAAGTGATTAAGACAACTCTTAACCCTCAAAAGGGCACAACTGCTGGTAATAGCTATCTGTCCTTTTACAGCAGCGCTGTAATCTCAAAGGGGTCAACACTTTGTTTTCAGTCCCACCAAGATCTGGTTAACGTCAAAGTTAAAACTCAAAAGCTTGCATGTTTACCTTTTAGTTTGCCCTTTCTCCACTGCAGGGCATAAACCTGTCAAAGTAAATTAAAATACACCAAAGCCACATTTGACTTGTTCACAAACAAAGCTATTTCTCTCTCTCTCTCTCTCTCTTTTTTTTTTTTTGTCAAGTCTCTGCCATAATCTCTCTTGCACCTCAGTTTGATTGCCTCCCTTTGAGCATTTGCACAAAGCTGACGGAGTAATGGCGCGGTGCATACTAACAACAGCATTCACAGGCAGCTGCTGAACGTGCTAACAAACCGTCTGCATGGTTGAATCATCCTCCCATAAATATCAGTAGTATGACTCGGAGTGCAGTGAGCAAGTTAACACCTTTTAGTGTTGTGCAAGTGGCTGTAAACTGGGAGGCTGGTGTTAATTGAAAAAAAAATGCCTTGAGAGAAAGAGGTCTTTGTCCTCCCAGGAAATCCAGACAGTTGGCATGGCCATGCGTCACACTTTGGATGGAGACGAGACAATAACGTTAAACATACAATGGGCAAGGATGTCCTAGAAGTGATTGGCTTTGTCCCTGTGTTATCTTTTTCTACATGTACCCACGTTTCTTTAATGACTCTGTGAAGATGACAGTGAGGCGTATGTCTGTCTCATATAAACTTGTTCTAAGCATCACGGGGGACATAGACTCAGTACCGAGATCCTCAGAGGTCTTTTTCTCCATCCTAAAAATTCTATTACACTGTGGATTTGAAGTCCACACTTGTGGAATTGTTACATAAACTCCTCTTCCTGGCCTCTGAATACCCTGCTCTCTAGCCCGCTGTAGTTTCTAAGTGACCAGAAAGACTCAAGACCTTTTTTTTCTGCTTCATCTCTTACTGGTTCCAAAGTACTTAAAAAATAACCAGGTTTTAGATATAACTTGCATATTAATACATGACTGATTTTAAGGGCCCAGTTCAATGATTCTTATAAAGTTTGTTTGCATGTGCCACTGTCACCATAACCTGGTTTCTGAGCATTTTCATTACCCAAATAATATCTGTGATTCCCATTTAATACCCAGCCAAGCCTGCAGCAAACTCTCACCTGCTTTCACTACATTTACCTCCCCTGGGTAATTCTATTAATGGAATCATATATCTGCATGCTTCTGAAAATATTTCTTCTTATTTTATGTGTTTGAATGTTTGCCTTCATGTATGTATGTGTACCACATGTATGTCTGCTTCCTTTGGAGCTCAGAAGAGGGTACTAGCTACCCTGGAAATGGAATGACAGATAGTTGTAAGCTGTCATGTAGGTTCTGGGAACTGAATCTGGATCCTCTGTATGTGCAGCCAGTGTTTTTAACTGTCTGGCCTCTCTCCAGTCTCAAACTGGTGTCTTTTCTGTCTGGCTTCTTTTGCATGGCATGTTTTCAAGGCCCATATTTTAGCACATGAACACTCTGTTTGACCTGTTGCAAAACAGGATGCCACTGTGTGCATATCCCACATTTTATTGGTAAGATAAAAATCTGCATTGGTTTCTGAATGGTCCTATAGCAAACAGCACTACAAACTAAATAGCTGAAAGGGACATGTTTTGCCATAGTTCTGGAGGAGCTGTTGACAGGTCTGACCTCTAAGACTCTGGGTGTATACCTTTGCCTTTTCCCAGGTTCTGGAGGGTAGCTGTCAATCTGTAATGGTTCTCAGCTTGTACTTATGTCATCAAGTCTCTACTTCTGTTTTCAAATGACTCTTTTCTTGTTGGGGTTGGTCCAGTGCTGCTATGTATTCCAACGTTAAATACTAGCCTCCAAGACCAAGTTGCCGCCGCCTTGCAACTAGGAGATGCTGTGTAAATCTTGCTCCCCAAGTTAAATGGTCAATAAAAGACTAAAGCCTGTGTGTGATTGGGCAGTACAGAGAGAAAGGCAGTTCTTAAAGACTGAATGAGGGAATCTCAGGAGAGACCAGGGGAAGGAAACAGTCATGGAGAGAGGAGGAGGCCGCCATGAGAGGAGATGGGCCAGGAGCACATGCCCAAAGGCACAGCGTGTAACAAGGGTGATGTGGCCAGGATATAAATTAGCATAGCTTCAGAACCTGCCCAGTCCAGGCTTACAACTTGTAAATAAAATACCTGGATTGTGTGTCTTTCCTAGGGGTTAGCTAGAATTATAATTCGTACTACAATTTCTTTGTGGATGAAGGCCCGCCCCATGCTGTTCCAGATGACCTTTTTTTTTTTTTTTTTTTTGGTTCTTTTTTTTCGGAGCTGGGGACCGAACCCAGGGCCTTGCGCTTCCTAGGTAAGCGCTCTACCACTGAGCTAAATCCCCAGCCCCCAGATGACCTTATTTTAATTATCCATATTTCCCATGATCCTAGTTCCTAATAAGGCTGCAGTTTGAGGATCAGGTTGGGGGAAGAGGTGGGGGCAACAGACTGCCACACTGACTGATGAGCATTTGAACGACTGCCAAACTCAGCTATTGCCAATGATGCTTCAATGAGGCCCAGTAGGCTTTGTGTGGACATATATTCATCTGCCTTATGTTCTCTGTGACTTTCCTATCCGGGACTCTTTGCACATGTGTGTCTTTCAAATGACGCAGCCTCCAAGTAGGTTTTCTGGTCACCCTGTCTAAACTCTGTCCCTACCACTGATTTCTATCAGCGTTTCCTTTCCTTCTTGTTACTTACCCCAATATAAGTCTCTCTCATTTGTTTAGATATCCAGAAGCTGTGACTCGGATGAGAAAACACACCACCAAGTGATATAGCTGTTCTTCATCTACTTTACTTCCTATCTTAGATTCTCAATCTCTTAATAGGTGTTCAGTAAATAACTACAGACCGAAAACATCTTTCAAAGTCCATGGCACCTCACAAACAGTGAGGCTGTTTTATGGTTTTTGTTTTGTTCGCTTGTTTGTTTGTTGTTGTTGTTTTTATCATCAGGATACCTACTTATACACAGGACTTCTCTTCCATCACAGTTATATCTTGAGGAAAGAAAATCTTACATTTTTTTCTGAGTCATTCACAAACCCTATCTCAGTAACATGAATATGAATCATGAATATGAGATGTGTGACAAGGAGGAGGAGATGGGAGGCACGGAGGCATTTTAAATATGGCCTATAATATAAGAGACACGTGCTGTTTTCCATCCACGGGCATCATTTACTACATATCCTTGTAGTTTTCCTTTACAGACATGAACTGTACAGCTTGTTTTTCTGGTCATATGGGGGTCGTTTCTTGGTTTATAGAGTGATCCATATTTATAGCTATGTAAATATGAACAAAGAATATCAGTAGGAACAGATTGATCTGAATACATAGCGGTAGTTACAGAACATAAAGATGATTTTCACTGCTGCTTACAGGAACCTCAGTGCATATAACGAGTAACCTCATTTTAGCATCGTACGGATAAGGGAACCACTTTTCTTCAACTATATTGTGAATGATAGCTTTGGGCGACACCTGAAGTTTTCCACTTAATTTGGGCTATATCTGAGAAGGCTGTATTTTATTTGGCTATTTCTTTTATTCTAACTATTTTGGCCTTAAGTTTGCACATCAGATGTCAAATCTGCTGCCTTTCTGTTTGGGGGAAAACAAAAGATTGCTTAGGCCATTTCTCTGACCACCTGGAAATGGTTGAACTTAATTGGTCTACAGATAGTCTGGTGGTTCACAGAGCAAGACTGTTGATGGAAATTACTTAGGAATCCATTTTCCATCCTCATAAAGGTGACGGATGAAATTTTAGGTATATCTATGTAACCATGGCTTAATTAGGAAACAGCATCTCTGCCACACTTTCTTCCATTTATTTATTTATTTATTTATTTATTCATTCATTCATTCACTTTGCATTCTGATTGCTGTCCCCCTCCTCCTTCGCCCCTCCCAACACCCCTCCCTCTCTCCCCTTCCCCTTCTCCTTTGAGTAAGGGGAGAACCCTCCTGGGTATCACCCCACCCCGACACATCAAGTCACTTCAGGACTAGGTGCATTCTTGTTCACTGAGGCCAGACGAAGGTGGCCCAGTTAGGGCAGTAGGATCCACAGGCAGTCAACAGAGTCAGGAACAGCTCCCACTGCAGTTTGGGGGACCCATCTGAAGACTAAGCTACATATGTGTTACATCTGTGCAGGGGGCCTAGGTCCAGCCCATGCTTGCTGTTTGGCTGGTGGTTCAGTCTCCTGGAGCCCACTTTTCTTCTATATGTATTATATGATTTTCTCCTTGTGTCCAAGTGTAAAAAGATACACTGTCCTCTATATGTTTATATGAGGTTGGACAAAATGTCTTGGCTGATGAAATGTACCTTCAATGTCTTCCGTTCTTTGGAACTAGAGACCCACTACAGTGCTAATGAGAGTTACATTAAGTACTTAAAATTCCTTCTCAAAAGGCAAGGTTTTGGCTCTGTTTAACTTAAAGTAGAACTTAGTAGATATTGACATCAACCATAAACCATTCAGTGTGCCTGGAAAACAAGGTTGGAGCTCACTGTGGTTAACACTGTCGTGATACCTCTTTTTGTGGCTTTTATAAGACTACTGTTTTCGGGAGGTCGCCTGGCGATATGGCAAACTTAAACAATGATGGCTTGCTTACTGTGTAAGTAAAAGTTGATTTCATAAGGAAACCAGGCTAAGGCTTCCTGGGTGTTTACCACAGCCATTCATCCTGTGATTGAAATCACCTGGTGAGCTTGAGGTTCTAATTTACAGAGCAGAACGAAAGTGGGAGCATGAGAATCTGCATCTCCAAGTTGCTCCCAGGGTGCTGCTGATGGCTTGAAGAACACACTTCGAAGGCCACTATGCTAATTACGAACAACAACAACAAAAAGATGTCCCACCTGACGTTAATAAACCTGTCCTGTGAGCAAACTGTGGTGGGAACACTGAGAATGGAGTTCTACCATCGATGAGGCCATTGAAAGTCACAACTTTGTGGACGACCTTGTGGATAGAGATTGTCCCACATTTAAAACCTAGTCACTTATTAAAGGTTGATGCCCAGGTCTGTGCGATCATAGGGTTTAAGGAACTAGATCACAATTTACAGAATCTGAAAGGGAAATCTACCGCATGCTGCTCTTGTTTAAGTACAATTTGCAGAGCGCTGTGCTGGCAGAAGGAAGCCAGTTTGCAAAACTGTGTGCCTAAAGATTTTTTGCCAACGCCTGCCTTAGCTGGAATCTGTGCTTGCTAAATTAAACCACAGATGGAACGAGCATTTACTAACTTCCACTGAGTGGGATTTTCTACTGAAAAAAAATAATTGCCAAAATTATTTTGGAAAAAGTTCCCACATTGACTTTCTTGAAAAACAAGTCACATGGTATGCATTTCACTAACTGAAAAATATTTGGAAATATCTGATTAGTCATACAAGTTCCCCTGGCTGAATATGCTACGGTGGCCTTTAAAAAAATAAGCCATGCTTTTATATTTTCTTGGTATGAAAGAAAACCTTATGTAATGTCTGAGGATCGGTCCTGGTTTCTTTCTGTTGCTGAGATACAACCTACGGTCAAAAGTGACTCAGACAACAACTGATTTATTTGGCTAACCCATCCCCATCACAGCCTATTATTCAGAGAAGTTGGGGTAGGCACTCAAGCAGAAACAGAGGCAGGAACCATGAGGAACGCTGCTTATTGGCTTGCTTTCCATGGTGTGCTCCACCTGTCTTCTTATACAATGCAGGACAACTTGCCCAAGGGAGACACCACCCATAATGGTCTAGGCCCCTCCCACATCAATCATCAATCCAGAAAATGCCCCTACTCCATGCCCATGTGCCAGTCTGATGTAGTCAGTTCTTTAGCTGAGGTCCTTTCTTCCCAGGTAATGCTGGCTTGTGTCCAGGTGACAAAAACAAACAGGATCTCATGTATCACTATCCCAAGCACGGCAGAAGAATTCATACTGTATTAAGTGTCTAAACAAAATTATCTCCTCATTGCTAGAGAGAGGTAAGGTAGAATATCATGTTTTACTATTAGGATTTTGGAATGGTTTCAATAGTGCATAAGAAATGAAAATAAGGGTATTATTTGTCTTAAGTAAAAGCTGCACCTCCTTCCCTCTTTTAAATAGTTAAGAGGAAGAGAGATCATTTTTAGACGGCTGACTCAGTACATACAAATACTGAGTGAGCATGGATTCCTGCTTTGCCCGAAAAGTGTCTGGTTACCTGAATGCATGAAGTAACTTGCTGTGTCTAGTATGTGAAATTGATTATAGGATATACTGAGCTACTCTTGTCTTCCCTGGGATACTCACAAATACTAAAATCTTCTTATTGTATTTAATTAATTCTCTCTTTGCCTCTGCATATACTAACACTAATTCAAATCAGTAGAGGTACTGTTGATAACAATCTTTTGATATTTAATGATGGCATCATAGTATCATAAGTCAGCAAGGGTTTTTAACTGAAAGGTCTGAGAGCTCAGGATTCATTTGGACTTGGTGGACAGAAGGTCTAAACTCTATCAACATAGTTTGGAAACAGCTATAGACAAATGTCTATCAATGGGCAGGGGAGTATGTGCTAATAAAACTTTAATAGTAAAAACAGGTGATGGGCCCGGAAATCATAATGGGCTGACCCTAAACATTAAGAAAGTAGGAGGATAGTGATATTTGAAAGAGCAATGTAATCAATAGACTATTATAACTAGTAAGAGGTTTCAAAAAGCTTAGTAAATATGAAATAACTTTGAAGAGTAAAAGCATTCTTTAACAAGCAATAAAAAATTAGATAGAATGGTTCAAAACAAAATACCACTTAGACTATAGTAAGAACAATAGAGAAATCTAGAAACTATCCCAGAATAGCCAACTTATTTATGCAGAAAATTTTAATTTTAATTATTGAAATAGGCCATGGGCATGGCTTGCCTGAAGAGTTTGTCAGCACTGAGTGTCTTCTGCTGGGGACTCTTCTCATTTTAGGCTGTTCAAGTCTTCCTAGAAAATGATCATCAAGACTGTGCAAGCATCCCTCAAACCCAAGCTGTCAATCTATACATAATTCCATTCTGTGACATTGGCATTTCACCAAATGTGAATCACCAAATATAGTCTCGCTCTTGCTTTACACTCCAACTAGACATCTTAACTCTATCATTTCTGAACACAGAAAAAAAACCTTCACATTCTTATTGTCAAGCTGGGGAAGGGTTTACTCATTCAATATTTAGTGGTTAAATGATTAAAAGTTTTGGGGCCAACAAGATGGCACAGCTGGTAAAAAGGGCTTGCTGCCAAACCTGACTGAGTTTGATCATTGGACTGACAGGGTGAAGTAAAAGAAGAGACTCCTGAAAGTTGTTCTCTAATCTATATATCCCCAGCCCAATAAAAACATAAGTACATAAAGCCATTGGCCCAAGGCAACACACTTCTAGGCAGTATACCTCTAGTACTTTATTTTATCTTCAGTTTCTACATCTGTTATACTTTTATTGATAATCCAGTTTTATAATTCCAATAAACAATGTAACTAGAAGATTTGTTTGTTTGGAGTTCTCTAAGGTTATGTTTCCATGTGCTGAAAACTGGGTCCTTTGACTTCATAGTACACTGTCCACCAGGAACACTGGACAGATGCTTCCTAACTGACTAGCCAAATGACCATCTAAGACCTTTGGCCCCCATGGACTTGAAATGGAAGTGGCTGCAATGGAGGTCTAAGACTGACTGCCAAGTTCTTAAGCTTGTCAAACCTTCAGAATATCCACAGCTATTAAGATTCTATTAAATCAGATTAGCAAAGACAGCTTAGAAAAATGTCTCACATCCTTTAGTCATTTAGATGTTCTCATCAAACATGGTTTACACCCACAGATCCTCAACTGTGATGTTGTTAGAAAATTAAAAACAAGACACGATTGCTGTGACAAAGCTGCATCAAAGTTGCAATTAAAAGTGGGACCTTAATAAAGCAATGGATTTTGGGGAGAAATACTTAAATAATACAAAATTGTATTTAAATGGACAGAATAGCTTGTTGCCTAAATGCTGGAGTATCAATAAAAGACTCTAACTAGGTCAAGTACACACTAAAAGAAATACTTACATATTCTAATGTCTTTTTAAAAACTACGACCTCTAGGTTAATTAAGTGGCCCATAAATAAAGCTGATTTACTCATAAAGACAAGTAGTGGTTGCTAGGGCCCCCATGGGACTTTAATGGAGGTTGGAAACATTAGGAACACTTGCTGTAAGCTTTAGCAAGCTCATAATGGAGGAAACATGAAATGGAAACAATAAATATCCAAGGAAAACTCCCTCTTTTTTTTCTTTAAAAATTAGCTTTTGTTTTAAGTTTGGAACTATGGGATAGGCTGTGTTCTTTTGTAGCACTAGAAATTTAATGTTGATCGAGATGGAGATTCATACCATCTCCCCTGTGCACAGAAGATGAATAGACCTTGCTGTTTTCTAAGATCTCCATTTGGGGGAAATTGGGTTCTTCTGACCCAATTAAGAACATGTGTCTTGTTTGTAGAGTAGTGTTTTATATGAGGTGATCTTTGAAAATTCTGAGGCTGAAGAAAGTTGAAAAACTATTCCTAGACTTTCCTAAATGACAAGAAAGAATCTTAGCTATAACTTAATAGAGATTTCTCATTCATACAGTGAAGAAGACTGAGGACCAGGGAAATGAGCCCCCATCTTTTATTAATTGGATGTAGATCTGTTACTGTAGTCTACAACTTTGTCACCTCTCCCTTCTACCTTTTAGTCCTATACATGTTCAGCACATTGATTTTTTTCCACTTTGGGTCTTTCTTTTTTTTTTTTTTTTTTTTGGAATGGAGATGCTGAGATCATCACCATCTGGCTTTTCTTCTATTAGGTTAAAACATGATTTAAAGTAAGAACATTCAACGCTTCAAACTGAGCCGGATCAATGCTTTCACAGCTGAGCACTATTAAGTTAGGAAAAAAGGTGAAGACTTAGGAAAATATGGTTAGGAATTTTGCTTTTACTTTGAGAACATAAACATATACTTTTGGTGATTTAAAAAGTTGAAATTGTTATTGTTTTTCAAGAATTTCATATGATTATTGCATTTCCACCCTATCTAGCTGCCCTTATTCCTCTCCAACTCTTCCCATTCTGCCCACTCCCTTTCAAATTCATGATTTCTTCTTCTTCAATTATTATTGTTACACACACACACACACGCAAATGAATCCACTTAGCGTTGATCATAGGTTCATGGGTTTTGGGTTGATAACTTGCAATTCAACAACCTACAAGGAAAAAGCCAGAGGCAATCACTTTCAATATTTTAATTTTATGATAAAATGCATTCACAAAAGTAAATTTCACAGAAAGACACATATGTATATGTGTGTTTTCCTATGATGTAAATAAATACAAGGATTAAAGAGAGAAAAGAATTTTAAAATCTCCACAGTTATATTTGTTGTTCCCTGTTCTGTGGTATTTTTCCACATAGAGTTCTAATTGGGGAAAATAGCTAAAAATTATTTAACAGTAAGTGTGCAAAATGTAGGCACATCAAATAAAATCAGGTTGAAATAATTTTGCTTATTAATTGTCTCGGTTCTATTGACCAAAACAAAATATGTTCAAGCAATTTATAGCCAGACTCAAAGAATATAGACAAAAGGCCACGTCTAGACAAGTACTCTTTAAGCCCAAATATGAACCCCTGTGAGTGAGTTTAACAACCTTATAGACTCCCCCATCTCCCAAATGCCCCTTTCTATGCTGATTCTTTCTCTCATGAGTGATTACGGGACAGTGGAGGGTAATGACTGAAGATACAGGAAGAAGCCACTAGGGTTGTCATCAAATTCAATTATTTTCCTCATAGGTGTTTTACATTCACATGTTATTTTTCATGGAAATTTTGGGATTCACCTTTAAGACCTGGGCAGAAAACATATAATACACTGAGCTCATTGTTATTAATGGCCAGCATTAGGGGCTAATAGTAATCAATGAACCAATGTAGTAATAACTCTGATGCACTTTTCCTGATAAAAATCTTTTTCTTTCTGGATACCTAAGCAATAGGAACATGTTGATAAATAACAACTTATTTTTCACAGCAGGTTTTCTATTATGTAGGAAATAACTATAAACTCTGAAACAAAATTTTATCATATTTGCCTAAGAACTTTAAATCACACACACACACATAACATATACATAATACATAATAAGATACTATCTGTAACATATATAATATATGAAACATATAATATATGTAAGATATTATCAGACTACTCATAGAACAAGCTTTGATTAATTGGAAGAATTCCAAATACAAACGTAAAAGGATATATACAGCTCAGTTAAATAGCAAGATACATAGGGGCCAGAAAGCTGTCTATCATGGCCTATCTCACTTCCCAGCTCTTCAGTAACCCCTTTCCCCCAAATCAAAGATGTAAACGTTGGCATCTTTAAATGCTGTCTATCCACGTGTGGTCATGTGCTCATGCATGCAAGTACACAGAGGTCAGAAGAGGGAGCCAGGCCCCCAGAAACTAAGTTACAGGTGATAGGAGCTGCCCAGCATGGGTTCTGGCATCCAAGCGCAGGTCCTCTGAACGAGCAATGTGCACTCTGTACTGAAATTTCCACGTGACATAGCTAGCCACTGGTGAGTCTTGATTCTAGCCAGAGTCTGCTCCTCTGTTTTCCTGTCTTATTTCCTGGTCAAAATGGACTAAGGGTGAGGTAAGTAAGAAGGCACCGAGGAAGCGCTAGGTTCAAGGAAGAGACAGTGCAAGCCCTGTGGATAACGAGCTAGCGGCACAAGTCAACGCAATGACATGATTGTGGGACACCGCATCTGAATCCTGTCAACACCTGAGCCAAGATTCACGGTTCACTTTTTGTGACTCTGTGGTGACCTTTTGGACTGGAAGCAGTGAGTCTCAAATTGCCTTCCTGGAACTCAAAAGCCATGACTTGATAGTAGGAAAATCTAGTCATTAAGCTACCTCTGCTCACAGCAACACAAAGCCCCCGTTGTGGCAATTAGCTTAGTTCAGGCTTGAGCTGCCTCTGCCTTACTTGTTTTATTTCTGAGTCAGAAAAAAGGGTGTGAAATTTTGAGTGTGCTTCAGTGATCAAAATAACTATACTAATTCTACATTCCTTGCATATATCAGTCTAGCATTGTCATTAAATACCAGTTCCTGTAGAGTGATAATTTCATAGATTTTTACTGTCCCAGAATAGATTTTATTAAGGATGTCATCTTAATTTTGCAGTCTCCTTTTGATTTATATCGTCTGTCTTCTCTCACCTTCAGACAGGAGCTAATTAAATAACCTGTTTTGTGCTTAGTAATGGAACTTCATATTCATTTTATGTACTTCAGTTTAAATGAGAAAGATATTATAAATTTTCACCATGCAACTCTCATGCAAATTAAGAGGGAATGGGCATTAATTGCTGAAGAATGAGGTGTTTAGCTTGTTAATTCTGTGATGAAATATTCTACAAAGCATTGGTCATTTCTATGGAGATGAGCTAGACAAAAATTTTAGAAGTAAATCTAAAAACCAAGCAAAAGGCAAGGTTTCTGACAGCTTGATGTAAACGCAATGATGCTGGAGTTTCCATGTTCTTAATTTTGCTTCCCACTTCCAAAGGGAGCAGGTTTCCCTCATGTTTGTCTTCCTCTGTATCTTTCTGTATTCAAGTCAATATTTCATGACATCCATGGCTTGACACACCAAAGTAGGTAATCCCATTGGTTAGATATTTTAGCATACTTAGATTTTGTTTAGAGACCCCCTCTGCCCCCACAAAGGGCTATGTTTTAAAATAATCTTGTATGAAATGCCAATGATGCAAATCCTTTTTCAAGTTTGTATCTGAAAACATCGTGCCATTGCAGCTTTTGACAGAGCCAGTACCTTGCCATCTTTTTAAATTGGGTCTCATGTAGCCCAGGCTGTCTTTATATTTGCTAAGTAGCTGAGGAGGACCTCATATAACTGATCCTCTTGTCTCCATTTCCCAGTTGTTTGGATTTCAGGCATAAGCCATGAAGGCCAGGTTCATGCAGTACTGGGAGTTGAAGCTAGAGGTCCGCGTGCTAGGCAGGAATTATGTCAACTGTGCCTGGGCTCCATCTCTAGGCTATCTCGCCTACTTTTCAATCTCATGGTTTTTTGGGTTTTTGTGGATACATTCAACATAATAATGTAACTAGGATCCACCACAGTAATTTGACTGGGTGGCAGTCAGTATGCTAGGGTTCACTCTCAGTCTAATGAAGTTGGAAAGTCTTTTCTTGAGTAGGGCAAGGATGGAAAAGTGAGCAACAAACACAAGTACATCAGATGGAGACTGTGACAGAGAAATTGACCAAAATACTAGAAAACAGGTGATTTTTTTCTGCTGCCAAGGGAAAAAAAATCTTGTGCCATTCTTTGGCGATGAAAATAGGATCCTCAGCTTTGTAAATCTTCCTGCTAAGCCATTTTAATTATTTCAGCATGTAGCTTTTTTATATAGTCTCAGTGGCTAGGCCAGACAGGTGTGTCTCATTCTTGACTTTTTCATCTGTCAACTCTCCTGTCCAATGCATTGTTAAATTCTGACACATTTGTCTGCCAACTATGTCTCAGATACATTTCTGTCCTTCTTGCTTTTCTCCTTATCCAAGGTTACCACCATAGTAGGTGAATTTTCACAACAGTCTTCTGAGTAGATATGCATTTTCTACTGGAATTTTCTTTTTTTTTCCTTAGAAATCAGCCAATTAGTCTTTCTAAAGAGTCAGCTACAAAGCCCTAAGGGCTTTCCTTGCTCTAGAACAATTGCTTTCAACTTGAGGGTTGTGACCTCCTACAAGGGTCACATATCAGATATCTTGCATTCATAATTGTAGAAAAATTACAGCTATGAAGCAACAATGAAAGAATTTTATAGTTAGGGGTCACCACAACATGAGGAACTATGTTACAGTGTCACAACATTAGGAAGATTGAGAAACAATTCTGAGAAATAAAATTCAGTTTTCTCTCTCTGGTCTCCATGATTGGCCCATGATCTTTAAACTCCTTAAACCATCTGTGCCCTGATTACTAAGCTCAATCCACATTCATGTTCTTCTTGATCTCAGAAGATGTATTTTTTTCCTTTGGTATTCCCTCTTTACCTCAGGACCTTTGAATGTGATGAAAACTCAGCCTGGACGATTCCTCTTTCTCATCTCAGGACTGGCTTTTTATCACCCCAATGATAGCCCTATGCCATCGTCAGAGAGGACTTCCATAGCAACCCTTTCTGCAGTAGGCATCTAGCCCATAGAGCTTCTATTTTATCACAATTATCTTTATGTATTGTTTTACGTATTATTCTAAAAAGTAAACTGAACTTGCATATACCTAATGCTTCTTGTTGCCATACTGCCCAGAAGAACATAAGAAATATTAAATAGAGGCCTGTTTTTCTTGTTACTGGAACACAGAAATATGGCTGTCACATACCAAGTGCTAAACAAGTACATGTTAAACGTATGAATAGATGAAGTGTCTGAAAACTAAAGTATGTATTGACACTTTTCAGTGTGGTCTGTATTATGAACATGTTTACATAATCTCTAAATAGTTAATTTGACTAATAATACCCTGATCTGAAAACCTCATGTTTCAACTCACTTGAGCACAAAGTTCCCTGGTAATCTTGAGAGTCTGGTAGGGTATGTTCATAGCTCAGAAGCAGAACGTGCTTACCATGTTCAGGGACCTGAGTTCAATCCCTGGCATTATACGAAAATAGATGGGCAGCATAATACATTTGGAAACTGGAGGGCAATTTCTTCTTATATGAGCTTGTGTCAGATGATGAGAAGAAATATGGCTCTTAAGTCAGTAGATGGAGTGCTATGCTGGAATCTTACTCACGTTTTCAATGAGAAATAAATGTGCAAACTAACACATAGTAACTGACCATTCACTGCTGTTATTAGTATCTTGACTGATAATTTCTTTACTTGTATGGTAAAATCTTGTCCTTCCTGTTATAAAGCATATGAGAAGGGTTTTTTTTGTTGTTGTGGTTTTGTTTATTTGTTTTGTCTTTTCTCTTTTTAGAATGGAAAACTAAACCTGTCAACTCCGAATCTTCAAATCTTCACATTGGTTCTTCCTGGAGGGCTTAATTATACTTTGTTTCCATTTTTCCAATGAATATTTAACAAGACACTTCTATCTGCTACCATGTATACTAGACAGCAATAAGCAAGATAGTTCAGGTAGTTTTGGTGACACACAACTGCTAAGTGCAGCAGGATAAGGGATTCATGTGTGAGTGGGTATATGTGGTCACCACCATAGGTAGGAGGTGTATAGCGATGGATTTCTCTGGAGTTTAATGAAAAGTTCCCTGATGCCACCTGGGTGGAAACAGCAGAGATACAGAGATGGATTCCTGGGGGAAAATGTGGTATTTATTTTCTTTTTTTTTGGAGCTGAGGGCCGAACCCAGGGCCTTGTGCTTGCTAGGCAAGCCCTCTACCACTGAGCTAAATCCCCAACCCCAAAATGTGGTATTTCTAAAATAACAGAAAGACACAGTCCACATCACCTCCTATGTCAGACTTTGTGACTAAGGTAGGATTTTAGGAAATATATAAAAGCCTACAGTAGAAAGAGTCATGGTACCCATATACCTTAGGTAACAAGAATGTCTTTAAAAATCACTTGGTGACATAGCCTATGACATGTGGACATTATGTATGACTCATATACTTTCCTAAAATATTCTCAAGATGGTAGGGAATTAAAACTCTTGTTTCAAATGAGCTATCCACATTTCTGAATTTCTTTGTGGTAGAACTATGGCTTCACTATTGTAAATCTAGATGTTATTAGGATAATTTAAAGATACTTTCTGGACTATGAATACTAAATTACACAGAACTGACTGATGAGCTAATTGTTCAACTCTTCACTTCATTTTGCCTGTATATACAGTTTAAGATTCTCTCGTTATTTATATTTGCCTAAGTCCACACACCATCCCTTTTAAGATTAGTGATCAGACTTATAATTAGTTTTCCAAAACGGGTTCGTGGGTTTATTTCTTCATACAGCGGGAAAAAGTAATAGGTGTCAAGTACAGAAATTATTAAACTTTTCTTTACATCATTATATGACAACAGTACAGTATCTTTTCATCCTCCGCCATCCTCCTAAACAGAGCTGGCAACGTTGTACAGATAACTCACCATCATTTCTCAGGATTAGTGGTGTAGGCGGTCCCAGGACCTGGTGGCTGGTCACAGTATTGGTAACCACACACGTATAATTACCAACGTCAGCTTTTTCCACCTTGGCAATATACAGATTGCCAGTCTCTTGAGAAACAAAGCGGCGGTTATCCTGATAGGAAGGGTGTTCATTGAAGATCCAGGCGTAGCTCAGCTCTGCAAAGACAACAGTAAGCGCTGAGAATATGGCTTTGACCCTGGAACTTTGCTGCATTTAGAACAGAAATGATCAAGGTAGAGACTTAGATTGCTGCTCTTCACCCTGTAAAATATAAACGGGAGGTAATAACCGTCACTTAAAGGCTGCCTACTGTCAGAATTATTATTATGTTTTATTTCAAGAAGCGTAGGAGATACCATGGAAGTTGACTCAGATCGGCTCCCACCGTTATAAGTCATAGGCACTTTGTAGCAAGTTCTAAGGGAATGCAAGTGTTAAAGACCCCCAAATAACCTTGACATAGTAACCTGAGAGGCTACCAAGAACACTATTTAGACCACTTATATAATAATGGATACAATAGTGGATTGGATTACAGGTTTACAGAGTACTTTGTGGTATTTGATGCATTTCATCCTTTTCTAATGGAGGTTTGACACAGAAGAACATAGCATTGAATCTGAACTCTTAATGCTAACTAGAGAGTAATCACTGAGACTCACTCAGTTCTTTTCCCTTCGCCCACTCTCAACTGTAAGTCTCTTCTTTTCTTCCTTTGAAGTTTGAATACTTCTTCACAAATTTAATAAGCTGGTAATTGAGTATTTCAGTCATTATCCACCAAATGCACACTGGTGGCTTAATTGCTTTATTCATACACAAAATAGAGTTGAAGAAGACATATCCATCAGAAAGGCAATGTGGAACAGTGGTCAGAGAAGCATGTCTACTCACCCCAGAATGCAGTAGGGTTAATGCATGGAGCAGTCCTTTCTAGGAATATTCCTTTGACAGTTTTTGGTTTTCTTAAGGGTTAGAATATTTGGTGACTTACTATATGAACCCATGATTTCAAATTCAAAGAACCCAAAATGTCAATTAATTTATCTGATTGATTACAATGAACCATCTTATTCCAAGGACACTAAACTTCTTCAACTCTAGATAATTCACTCTTTTTCTCTGTGAAGTGTGAACCACAGATATGTCCCGTATTGAAGAATGATATACTGGTTACAGGCCCTGATTATACAAGATTATATTTATCATTAAAAATCACTTTGTTGGGGTGGGGAGGCAAGAACAAACAAGAGTCACAGGGAGTCCCTGGTTGTAGAAATATTGGCTTTGTTACTCTATGCCATTCTCTCATATGATCTTGGTTAAATTCTAAATGCATGCATGGTCCTTGGTAAATGGCAGAAAAGCCACTTGAGCTTTATAAAGAGAAGACTAATTATTGTAGAAGACATCTTTGCTGTTTAATCCTTCAGTGAATCCCAACTGTAATTGACCTCAACTACTGAATATGTAACAAGAAACATGTTTTGCCTTAATAAGCCATTGTTGACATACAAAGGAATTGTTGTGGAGATTGCTCCCCCTTTATCCCAGAATTACAGCATTTTCTAGTACATTATGTTGAAGAACTATAATTATGTTTCTGTGAGAAAAGGCAATCACTCTATGCATGTTCCTGTAATTAGAAGTAACCCCATGCTGATGTGGAGAGGATACTGAGCATAAATAAACAAGTTCCGAGGTCATCAAACAATTCTTTCTGATATAAAACATTCCATCTTGGAGAAAAGATTAAGACTCCGAAGGTAAATGAATCTTACAAAGCTCACCAAGTCAACAAATAACTAAGTCTCAGGAAGTTCCTAAAACTTAATACATACATTAAACCCTTCCTCAGTGTTATGTAATTACAAAGACTTCTGGGAAGGAGTGACTCTAACCTCAAGTGATACAAGGAGCGTTGGGGATACTACTTTTCTCAATTGTCACTCATGTGACACTCATGGTTTACTAATCTATATTTGGGGCCACAGTTTTCTTGGCTGGTTACTAGTGCCAAATCTGAGATAAGTAGATATTTGATTATACTTCCAGGAAAAATTACATAAGAGTGAAGGGGCCACTCAATATTTAAAAAGACTTGTTTTTCCAGAGGACCGAGGTTCATTTCCTGGTACCCACATGTCAGCTAACAGCCATCTGAAACTCTGCTGTCCTCTTCTGGTATCCATAGGTATCAGGAATACACATGATGTATAGACACACATGCGGGTAAAACACCCATTAAATATATTTTAAAAAATCTAAAAAAATGAAAAATGAAAAAATCACACATCTAGTAAGTTGGTTATTCCAAAAGCAAAACCAAACAAAATCTAAAAGACAACAACAGAAATAACTAAACTTAAGATAGAAAAAGACCAAATAATAGGTCATATGGATACATAACCTAGCAGTGACACCTTCTAGTAAGAAAAGACTTGTAAAGTCAGCAACACAGGAATATAGTCTGTTCTCAACCCCATAATGCAATTTCCAGAAAGCCCTACCATCTTTAAGTAGGGTTAAAGATGTTACCACATGGACAATTAGAACACCATGTATTCTTTAGTAAGTTATAAGAAAAATTTAAATATAAACTATCATCTCCAAAGTCACAAAGTAGACATTACAAAGTCATTTACATGTATAAGATTAATCACTTCACATTTTTCCGATGAGAGTTGAAATCAAAGATAGACAACTCTAATTTTTTTTCCTGTGAGGTTTTTTTGAGCTCTTGTTGTGGCCAGTAGCTGTGAAGTACTCTGGATTCTGAGGGGGTAATTTAGGAACCAGAAAGTAGCTATTTAAAAAAGATATCTGTTCTTGTATTTTATATTTGGAGGGAAAGTACCAAAGTTTAAATTTTTGTTATGTAAGGGGAACCACTTAAACTTTCTCACTTTCAACTTCTTAATCAATAAAATTGTGTGAAACTCATATATAGGTATATGTACTAATATGTACTATTAGTTTATGCAAAAATCATTGAAATGTCTGGAGGATTGTAGAGATTTTGGTTATTGTCTTCTCTATCACCAACTTAATAATTATAAAATAAAATTATTTGTTTCATTGTATTAGTTCATTAAAATGTACCAGTGAATGGGCTGCATGAAGCCATTTTCAGGCATATTTTCCATTGTAGTTCCTCTCAGTCATTCAGATTCTTGAGTATCTTCACATTCTCCCATCCCCCTTTATAAACTGATTCAGTGGGGATAGAGACACAGAGAGCTCAGTTGGTTAGTAGCTTGTCTAGCGTGAAGGAACACCACAGTTAAGCTTCCAGCACTGCACACACCAGGTAAACTAGTGCACATCTGAGATCCCAGCACACATGAGGTTGAAGCAGAATCAGAAATTCAAGGACATCCCAAACAACACAAGTTCAAGGCCAGCCCATCATAAACAAGGCAGTGTGTCAAAAAAAAAAGTGTTCAGCTAAACTGCTATTTCATCATGCTGTCGGATCTACTTGTGAATAAGTTAATTTCTTTAATTTTGCTGTATAGAACTATAAACTCTTTAAGTTAAGAGAGATGTTGGAATAATATACATAAATTGACAAAATTGATAGAGTAGAGATTATTAATATATAATACCTTATAGTTTACATAAGTGTTATAACTATGTTTAATGAAAATCTGAGAGAAAGGGCTTTTTAATGGATGAAATGGGGAAGTGTGGATTTGATCTAATGCTACTTATGTTAATTTAGTCCCAAAAATTACACAGGAACTTGCATGTCTACATATAAGATGATAAGGGAGCCTGCCCCCAGTTGGTTTCGATTGGTGAATAAAGTTGCTGGTGGACAATGATTGGGCAGAGAGACAGAGGCAAGAATTTCAGATTCCCAGGCAAGGGACTGAGGAAGGAGCAGGAAGGAGATAGCTGCCATGCTGGAAAAGGAGTACCTGCAAGGCCTAAGGAGGCAGGACAGAGGACAGAGAGACAGCCAACATGTCAGAGCTGGGGAAAAATTACCCCATACAGCCCCCAACTGGTCTAGGGCAACAATGATGAAATATAGCTCAGGAATATTGGAGGGGAGGTGTTAGCTCCATGGAGGTTTAGGAGGATCTTAGCCATCGAGTTAAGGAATGTGACTGTGTGTGTGTGTGTGTGTGTGTGTGTGTGTGTGTGTGTGTGTGTGTGTGTGAGAGAGAGAGAGAGAGAGAGAGAGAGAGAGAGAGAGAGAGAGAGAGATTTGGAAACTCAGAACATTGGGGCGGGTATCAAAGAGCGCGTAGATGCTGCTGCTGGGACAGTTTGAGGAGACATTAATTGGCAACCACAGCTGGAGACAGGTTTGGAGAAACTGCAGACTTGTGCCATTCTGAGTTTGCTTTCTCTGCATTCTGCTTGGAATTTGGGATGTACGCATTTAGCCTTTTCTGCTGGCTTACCTACTTGGTGTTTGCAGCTATGTTCACTTAACAATGAAAGACTCATTCCTTTGGAGCCATGGGTTAAATAAACCCTTCCTTCTACAAGTTGCCTTGGTCATGATGTCTTGTCACAGCAATAAAACAATAACTAATATAAACACTATATGCAGAGTTTAATGGATTATTCAGCAAAGGCCTAGCTTGTGAGGTTTCAGAGAAGAGGGAGTCTATTGGTCACTGGCCTGGAGGCCATATGTATATTTCAGGACAGAATCTGGCTACATTATGTTGTGTCATGAGAACTTAAGTGAGACTGAATATAATGACAATTGACTAAATTAGTATAGTGAACGAAATTTCCAGATGTGGCAGTATTAAGAGTCATGGTTACTGTTCTCTGCTCTGATTCAGTCTGCAGGAAGGTCAGGTAAAAGAGGAAAATATAAAACTGTGGAGTTTGTGCTAGACATGAATGTGTTTAAAGTTCCAGATAAGGCTGATGCTGAGAAAGCAGCTATAACTTTCAAAAAGATTAGCACTTGTAGATTAGAAGGTGTGGCTTTGATCTCCTTCCAAACATGGTGTGGTTGTTGAAGAAAGTATGTCACTATATGGACAGGCTTTGAGGACTCCTTGAGCTCAAGTTCCAACCAGTACAGAAAAGAAAGTCTTCTTCCGGCTGCCTTAAGATCAAGATGTAGAACTTTTGGACCCTCCAGCATGGTGTCTGCCTGATGCTGCCATGCTTCCTGCCATGATGATAATGGACTAAACCTCTAAGTCTGGAAGCCAGCCCCAATTAAATGGGATTTTGTGTCATGATTCTGAAAAGCCACTGACACGAGGAAATGTTTAACGGGTCAAAGTCACTGCAAGAAGATCCTGAGGGGCTACTTAATGAAGCAGTGATGATTAACATTAAGTAGAAATCTAAACTTCAGGATGTTGAAGATGCTTGGGCTTTGGGTATCCACTGACAAGAGCAGCAGGCATGTAGTGGAGTTATCCCAAAGGAGAGGTAACAAGTGCTACCATCATGAAAGCTGGAGGGATGGGAGTACCCAAGCTCTTCAGAGCCCAGATGATTCTACCATGCACCTCAGATGCTAGACCTGAAGCTGCAGGATTTGAGGTTAGGTGATTTTTTTGTGGGGGGGTTGTTTGTTTGTTTGTTTGTTTTTCAGTCTGTTTTGTCTTTTCTTACTATGACCCTATTCCTCCCTATTGGAATTGGAATATTTAATTTTTGCTGCTGCATATTGAATGCAAATAAATTACTTGTTATTTTTATGAAGCAAGAGATGCCATTAAATTTCACATGAGACTTAGATTTGGGGTTAGCCATGATGAGTCTATGAAACAATAGGTAGAAGATGATGACTTAAAAATGGTGTGTTTGAGTGTTAAGTTGGACTTGTGGTGGTTAATATTGCCCACGTGACTAGATCTAGATTCACTGAGGGGATGAGCCTGTGTGCATGTTAGTGAGGGATTACCTAGAATTGGTTAATTAAGATTGGAACATATACCTTACTTTCAGTGTGGGTGGCACCATTCCTGAGCCTGTGGTCCTGGACTAAATAAAAGGGAGGAACTTAATGAAGCCCAAACATTTGTCTTCTTCTGTTTTGTAATTATGGAGTCAATGTAACTGACCAACTACTGCAAGTTCTGACCGTCCTCCTTTCCCTGCTGTGATGGACTACACTCTACAACAATAAACCAAAGCTAGTCCTCTTTCTAGTTGCTCTTCTCAAGCATGGTGTCATAGCAGAGAAACAAGGAGCCCAATAAATTATACTCAAACTTTCATATATCACAACTTTGCAGTCTATTTTCAAAGTGCCTCACTAGTCATTACAACATCTAGGGATTAAGTTATTTAGTAATAAAACTTGATCAAGTTGCCTTGCATGACCAATAGTGAACAAATTCAATAGGCATACACTGCATACAAGAGCAGTATTAAAGCCTCTTTTTTTACTTGTAATTGTGAGATAAGGCTTGACTAAGTTGCTCATGTAGGACTCCAGCTTGTGATCCTCCTGACTCAAAATCCTGCATAGATGGCATCACATAGCACCAGTTCTAGCTTGTCATAATTTCTTTCACAGTTTATTACAGGGACAAATTCTGGCATATCACTTGACTCCGTGAATTCTAATTGGGAAGTTATAAATCATACTGAGAGGAACGATTTACTTTCAAATTGTATAAAGGGCAAATGAAAGCTAAGGAGGAAATGATGATGATGAATAATGAGGGAGATAAAGAGGAGGAGGATGAAACAGGAGGTTGTTATAAGTGTCAAACTGTAATAAGAATATGATGCCATAACTACTTTCCATGTTCGGAAAGAGACCAAATCCAGATTGCAAAAAGGAATGTCAAAGGAGATTGTGACATGTATAGTAAAATTTAAAAAGTGATACTCAATTGGAAAGACATATATCATACTTTCACATGTTTATTGAATCTAGACCTCAATAACTCTCTCTCTCTCTCTCTCTCTCTCTCTCTCTCTCTCTCTCTCTCTCTTTCTCTCTCTGGCTGTGTGTGTGTGTGTGTGTGTGTGTGTGTGTGTGTGTGTGTGTGTGTACACATGCAAGCATGAGCATGTGTTTGTGTGGGGCGAAAATAGAAAGAGAGTACGAGAAAGGAGGAAGAAGATGTAAGGGAAGAGAAAGGAGTACGTAAGATAGTTTAGTAGATATATGCGTCTAGAAATTAGAAGTAGACTTGTATAGGCGCAGAGGGAATAGCAGGGAGAGTATACAGGGTAGTACAAATAAGAATGAAGTATGATGATATTTCTGTGTAGAGCCCTGTTATCACAGCAAATCCCATTTCCTTGGAGAATCAAAAAGTAATTTAAAATTTAAAAAGAAGAGCATCAAAGAGCTGGTGCCAAGGACCCTAACAGCATCATTTTAACACCTGTTCTTTTGTGAGTCCTGCATCCTGGAGACAAGGAGAAAAGTCTCAGCTGGAGAACAGGTGAAATAACAACGTACAGCTGAATGTTTGACCTTCACCAGGACATCTTCTCCAGCTGATAAATTAATTTAGTTTTCTTCAAAGCAAATATCACTTCCTGAAATATTGTGTTTGTGTCTGTATATAGGTTCAGAGCCATCAGGAGGACTGCAAGGAATATAATCCAATAACGGCACAATATCAGAACAAGCAGAAAAAAATAGTAAAGCTAAATAGCCCTAACAGATCATGTTGCATTTCTAGACTTAGAAGATATGAAAATACTGAGGCCCAGGAAGGGTCAGAGTGGGGTAGCAAAAGATGGCCGAGCAGAAAATGACCTAATGTTTCTGGCAATGCTCCTGTTCCAGCACTCTGCTAGGACAGCAGACAGCCTTGGCATTTAAAAGTAAAGAATACCATTGTTGAACCACTCAATAGACAATACAGATTTCCCTGAAGAACCAATTCTATTTTTACCAGAGCAAAACATTAATCCATTGGGTTATATAAAATGCTATCAACATTCCATAAAAAGTAAAGCCAAGAAAACAAAACAAAATAAAATCTCATGCTCTGCGATGAGCAAAAATACCATATCCCACTCAGTTTGATTTCCTCGGGGACTTCTATGCAATATTTATACTGACTCTAACTTGACAGATTTCTTTTGATAAGTTTTCACTCACTAATTGCTCTGGAAGTGACAGACAGTTGCTGTCCCATTGGCAATTTGTAACAACTGAGTAAACAGATATTTGGAATGCAATGTATCAAATGATTGTGAAACTTCTCATGCTCCAAGGAAGAGACTGAGGCTAGTTATAACGTGGCACTAATTAAGGCAAAGGATCTAACTATGGGTTTCTAGTTTGGGGCAACCAAGTTGTTCGGAATGAACTCGTCTTAATTTTCTGACTAGGTCTTTTATTCTTATCTGTGGACCAACAGTAGAGAATGTTTGGCTACTGTGTTTTAGAAAATAAACTAATCAAGTTATAGTTCAGATATGAGTAACCATTGAGCAAACCTACCCCCAGTGAACACCTTTTCCTGATGGACACTCTTCACTTTTCCTGACCCCACTTTCTTTCCATAGTCATGTGCTTATTTCATTGACTTTTATTCCAACAATGGCAAATGTATCATATTTTAAAAGATGCCTTTCTTGAATCCTCAGTTTTTAAACGTGAAAAGTTTGTGTTTAAACCTCTTCTATTTTACAGGTTCAGAAAATTAAACCTAAAGGAAGTCATGAATAGAACAGGACAGTGATTTGGTACCCAGCCAGGACAGGGATGTAGAGTGTGCTCAGTATATGAGTCGGCTTTGTTAGGCAGATATATTTTATGATTGTTGTTATTGTTAATAATATTATTATTATTATTATTTCTATTACTACTATTATTATTTATTTTGGAATTAGAAGGTGCCTAATTTCTTCATCAGGAAGTCGAAGGAACAGAATGGGATGATCTCTCCATTTCTTCCAGCATTAATATTTCATAGTCTTTATGTCAACTTCAACAAATCTTACAGTCCAATTGTAAAAGAAATAAAGTAAGAAAAGACTCTCTCCAAGAACTGTACAGAGACTTATTGTGGAGTCTAAAAATTGTACCAGCGGGCTAGAGAGGTTGCTCAGCAGTTAGGAATGCTTCCTGATCTTCCAGAGGATTCAGATTCAGTTCCCAGCACCCATGATCGGTGGTTCACAGCTGTGATTAATTCCACCTTCCGTAGATTTGATGTTGTCATCTTTTTGTTTCTCTGGGCACAAATGTACACATTTGCATGTGCTCACACACACATGCGCACACTCACTCACACAAACACGCATACACCAATCGCTCAGTTGGTTGAATCTGGGTTGCATTTTATAGAAAATTAACTACAATTAATAATACTCAAGAGATTTTTTTAACAGCAGAGTGTCCTACCGTTTGTCAGTGTTATCAATACCTGACCTACATTTTGTAAAGTGTCTGTGAGGCTGAATTTCCACTGAGACAGAATGCTATAAAAATAGGTATGAGAGATGTACTTGAAGAAAATTTGCAAGCGAAACAGCCAGTGTGAACATCTCTATTAGTTCACTGTTTTGTCAAGCAGTTGTTGAGTACTAACTATTTATATTTATATAAGCTGTACTCTTCGCACAGGAATGGACAAAATCATGGAGGTGCTGAGGGAGATGAATTGGGATCGGTGAGTAGTTTTCCTGAATAGGAGGCATAATCACAGAGGATGATCCCTGGGTGGGCTGTTTGGAGACATGTACTGAGTCGAAGCTTTACTGCTTACCTAAGTACTTTCAGTTCTTACCTAAGTACAGGTAAGAAAATAAAAGGAGTTTCTGTCTATCTCAACTGAGACATTCATTAGTCACTAGACTTAACTCCTTTAAGATTATGTGATCATACCTTTCCTTCTAATAAAATACCATTAAACTCAGGTGTTAAGTTGCTTACCTTTTTCTGACCTTGGGAAAAAGAAATCGTTGTAAGTTACTAGTTTCCTTAAAAACAAAACAAAACAAATCAAAAACCCCCAAACAAAGCAAAAAACAAAAACAAAAAACCATAACTCTCCCTCCCAGAAAAAGAGAACTGGGCCAGAAACCCCATGGGTTAATTAGCTCTGATGATCATGAATGCTACACACCTATCAGGAAAGTCCAATGAGTATGTTGTATGATGGATTTGTGAGTTACCCACAACGGTTGCTCTAGGTGACCTCTACCTATACTGAGACACTGAAAGATAAATTTAAAATAGTATGTGCTTTGTGTGCTCCAATAAATAATACTTTAAGGAAACATGAATACTGAAGAGGATACAGAGAGGATCTGAAATCTGCAGGCACATAAAGAGGATGAATGTTACACCTTTATTAATTAGAAGATAGATTTATGAGTATTTAACTCCTGTAACAACCATGATAACCCTTTGCAGCAAAAGTCAGTGAAACTCTGGCTGTTACTGACACGGCACCTTATAAAGAACGCTGTGTTGTATAGAGAATTTGGTACAGACTGTTCTGTGTATCAGTAAAGGCAATTTAGGTTCTAGACACTAATATTATTTATCAGTGCTGGTTGGTGCAGAAAGGGCATGCCATATATCTGTCACATGGACTGTAAGGTGCCACTGCTATACCCATGGCTCACAGTTATATTGGATTTTGCCATACATATTCAGAATCATTCTCAATACAGTGCTATATAGTCAATTGACCCTATGTAAGTGGCATGAACTTAAAAAAATGCCAAATGGCTTATCATCTTCACAACATAGGCTAACCACCACTCAGTGGTAAAGCCCAAACATGAACTTGTCCAGAGTCCATTGCCACAGCCCAGATATCACCAATAGAAAATTCCATGCACAACATTTTTTCATCTACAGATTATTTAATTATTGTATAAAGTTACCTTTGGACCATGTGAATATATGCATATGACTTACAAGTGAGTTTTTATATTGAGAGTTAGTTTCTTATCCTGATGATATTTCATTATGTATGTGCAAAGAGTCAAGAATTCCAGAGAATCTAAACTACTTATGGTCACAGGCATTTTGGATAAAGGTCAGTCAACCAGCACTGACTTGGAGGAACAGAACAGAACAGAACAGAACAGAACAGAACAGAACAGAACAGACATAAGTGGCAAGGAAGAGATTAGATTCGTGCTAAATCTCACCCAACCTTGTGGCAACATTTCTAAAATTAAGCCTCTGACTAAGGGGCTTCTGCTCTTTTTCCCATGATATTTTTAGTACATGTGACTTACTCACTAAGATGTGGCAGTGGGGGTGTGGGAAGGCAGATGGCCAAAGTGCCATTTTCTAATGCACAAGAGTCCTTGAATACTACTCTGGATGTGGCTTAAAATCTCCTCAATTTTATACAATACTTATTTTCCTGTCACTATTTTGCTGGGAAAATTGAGCATTTTTCTTGGGGGTGAGAGTATTCCTTGGAAATTTGTGAGTGGAGTTAAGGGATTTAACTAGAAAGTAATTTAACACATTGATATGATGGAATGAAATATGAGATTCATATGAATTGTAATGACAAATGGAGAGGCTTCAACTAAATCTTACACTTAAGAGCTGATTGCCTTGTAATGTACTCCTAGACTCCCAGGGTAGATTCTGACTCTCTTTTGCTTTTATAGATGTATCCATGAAAAGTATAAAAAGTGTGTTTTGATCTCCAGCTAGAAAACTCTGGGTAACCCAGAGCGTGTGTGTGTGTGTGTGTGTGTGTGTGTGTGTGTGTGTGTGTGTGTGTGTGTGTGTGTGTGTGATGTAGATGCTATAGTCTAGGAACTACATTTACATTGTCTTCTGGCTTTAAAAACTTGATTACATTATCTGTTGTTTCATCAGAGACGCCATTGGCTGACATGTATTCCAGTGAGGAGTTGGCATAACGTCCCCAATTTTCTAGTCTATATAACTTCCTAGTGGCCATTTCTGGCCACAAGGATTCCCAGATAACTAAGTTTTCAACACATGCTTTAGGTATAGAAACAAAGAGAAAACCTGGGACTGACTCTCTTCTGAATATTTCCACTGGTATGATAAGAGAAAATAAAAAATAGATGTGACTCTTTTGATGGGGTAAACATGGGTTGGTTATTATCTAATCTGCTCAACGTGGCTCATGCAGTCAAGCTGATACAGTTTTAGTAGATTTTTATGCCTGCATAGAACCAGTGGGAGATGAAGACTGCTACTTTCAGTTATTTGTTAAAGATATGGAATTTTAAGAAATTAAAGATCGCTTCCTATTTTATAGAGAGCCAAAAGACACTGGTGGAGTTCATTATAGGGGCATCTTGAAGAATGAGGATAGCTGGTGTCTAGAAGTAGAACTCTTTTGAAACATGAATGCCCTTTGATAGTCAAGTATAAATACTTTGGATACCATAGAAACTACATACTCTTATAGAGATGCCTATCAAAGTTCAATGTCAAGCTTAGAAATAACACCACTCTTTATCTGGTGGTTCAAAACAGAAGAAATCAACGATAAACAATTCTTGGCTCAATAATTCAGAACACCTCACTACCTCCAAAGTCTCTGTAGATTTTATTAGCCAGATTCCTTTGCCTTTGGGAAAGGCAACTCCAACGAGCTCCCAAATCCAGGGCTCTGAGTTCACAAAATGTTTTGATCACTTCATCACCCTATCACTCCCTGCCATTGGCCTATTTGTAGTATTTACGTTTCCTGATGCTGTGGCAAAAATGTTTGACAAAAACAAGGGAGGAAATGTTTGTTTTGGCTCATGGGTTAAGGATCCATCATGGAGGGAGGCTTGATGGTTGACGTATGGACCAGCTTGTCACACTCCTTCCAGTCATAGGAGGAAGAGATATGAATGCTCAGTACTCAGCTCTCAGTCTTTTATTTGGTACTGTGAGGATGCACCATCTCACTCCAGTCTAAAAACGTCCCTGCGAACATACGCAGAAGTTTGTCTCCTCGAAGGTTCTCGACTATGCTGATTATAATCTCTTTTGCAAAAAGCCATTTTTCTGCTATAAAAAGGAATATCTCTCAACAGTGGCAGCAGCAGCAACAGCAGCAAATAATTGGTTTGATTTTTTTTTTGCCTGAAAGTAACTAACACACTGTTTACTTCATATACTAAAATTTTATTTTACCTGTATTTGAAAGGCTTAGCAGTTTATTCCTTCTCTATCTAGTGGATTTCAGGATTGCATGCAGAAAAGAATACATATGGGAGGAAACTCGTTTTTCTTCCACTTCTCTGATGCTGTGATGCTTAGTAGACAACAGTTGACTTGCACTAGACTTCTGAATGTCAGAAGGTTTCCTTAGCACTATTCAACTCCAGACCAAATGTGCTAGCAAGAAAGTTCCTTGGTAATGGGAAGGTATGATGCTTTCATTAAAATGTTGATACCATTGAGATCAGAGGAAAGCAAAAATTTTATATTAGTAGCTCTTAAGTTTTAAATTATGATGCCTAAAGTCTTTTCCATTAAGAATAATTCTTCCCCCACTCCCTTTTCACCTCTGCTTTTCCTCCTTCCTTCTTTTCCTCTATTTCATTTTTCTGTTTTTTCCTAATTCACTGATGCCAGTTTCTTCTGAAAATATCTGAATGATTGACTATCTAAGAGGTTGAGGCCAGCTTACAGCCCATAACTGAGGCTAGAGATCACATGGTGATGATCCCTCTTGAGTTACTAGATGATCCTAGTGACATGGCCAGATCCCAGCTACTCAAAGGTGGCAGTCAACTCTAGCCTGAGATATTTCCATGCAAAGAGGAAGTTACACTGCTTCTCTTGACTGGTTCCTCTAATAAGGTTACTTATTAAAACTACTTCAGAAAACCCATAACTATTTTCTTAAGACTTTTTAATCTTTAAGAGCTGGGATTTGAACCCAGGGCTTTGTATATGGTAGGAGAGAAAGGTGCTACACAGATTCATCCATGGCTCCTTAAAGATACTTATAACCATGATATCATTTATCATCAATATTTAAAAATGGACAAAATAGGAGATAGGCATAATCAAATTCTGTCTTGTTACTTTAAGCTTATTAATTTCTGAGAACAAAGAGAATTATTCAACATGGAGCCAAGAGGGATACTTAGAATTGATGATTTGTGATAAATGTGGAAATGTCAATTAAAGTATAATTATTTACATTTTTAATGGCTCTAAGCAGTAATATGACTAACTGAGTAGGCTTCCAAGCAGTAATAACCAACTCCCATACAACTCATTAAAATACAGCCTTTTCACCAGATTATTACAATTTTACACCCTGCTCAATTAAAGATGTGATCTAAGATTCAGATAGTTAATATTCAAATTCTGAGCATTTATAAATTAGCCCTTAATCAAAATTTTCAAAATCTCTCTCTGTCTGTCTCTCTGTCTCTCTGTCTCTCTCCCTCTCCCTCTCTCCCTCCTTCCTCCCCTCTCTCTCTCTCTCTCTCTCTCTCTCTCTCTCTCTCTCTCTCTCTCTCTCTCTCTCTGTGTGTGTGTGTGTGTGTACGTGCACAAATCAGGGTTTTAGTCACATTTGGTCATACTAGAAGTGTGCTCTACTATTATCCTACATCCCAGCCTAATTTTCTTTTTCTTAGCAATTTGTCCTCAGTTGTTTGTCAGGCAACAAGTCTTTATTCCTGTAACATCAGTAAGAAATATGAAGATGAGTTGTAAGATTGAACAATTATTACTTTATTGCCCAGCATTCATTGACCAAGTAAGGATCATACGACATAAGATATCCAATCTGACTTGATGAGAAAGGGACTTTTGAACTTCAATAATGGAGGTCATGAACAAGTGCTTCTATGCCTAATGCACTCTGACAAGGAGCTGGTCAGAGGAAGTGACACAAGGACCCAGATGATAACACAGGGAACAAACAGACATTTGGGCTCTTCAAGGAAATTAACTGAAAAGAAGCATTCTTATTTCTCCATTTATATCAATACATTCATTTAAAAAATCCTTTAGTACTATACATGGACTGACCCTGGACTCTGACCTCATAGGTAGCAATGAATATCCTAGTAAGAGCACCAGTGGAAGGGGAAGCCCTGGGTCCTGCTAAGACTGAACCCCCAGTGAACTAGACTGTTGGGGGGAGGGCGGCAATGGGGGGAGGGTTGGGAGGGGAACACCCATAAGGAAGGGGAGGGGGGAGGGGGATGTTTGCCCGGAAACCAAAGAATTATTATTAAGTATTAAATAAATTAAAAAAAAAAGAAAAAAATCCTTTAGTGTCTCCCAAATCCTAGGCTTTGGTTCCCTGTAATCAAAGCATCTTGGCCAATACAAACTTATGTGACATCTTCTAAGCGATATCACATATTCCTTCCCAACATTAATAATAATGCTTTACTCTTATTTTTATATGTCTGCATCCTTATTTATACATGGATGTTTTTTGGGAAGTCCTTGTGGCTCAGACTGCCATTTACCTGCTCCCATTAGAACAGTTCATTTTAAGATGGCCTCTTAGACATAGTAGATTTCCTACTACCTCCCTTATAATTCTGCAAGGCAGTAATACAAAGAAAGACCAGAAAGAAACCTGCAAGAAAAATTCCAGGAGAAAATAGTATCTATTAATGACATCTCTATTTGATATCTAATCAAAATCATAATTATTTTTACCCATCCACTGACTATGATACCTGTACAGGGATTTGAAGTGAGATGCAGCTGGCCCTGCATCCTTGCTTTACCCTAACTCTCAGTGGAAAGTTCCATTCCATCTAGGACTTAGATTTTCTCTTTTGAGCAATATAAATAATAATATTGATCACATAGTGCCATTGAGGGGCTTAAGTGAAGTACCGAAGAGAAAAGACTAATTATAATTAGCTCAGTATCCAGGACATATTATTTTTTCCAATAAACACTAAGGGTTATTATGATCAGTGAGCAGGAAAATGATGACTAGAATCATTTGAGGAATTACATACCCATTTCAGTGCATTTTAAAAATCAATTCTAAATCATGTACTTATGTTAGCGGATCAGGATGGGATGTTAAATTGACAGAGCTGTACACAACACTGATATGTCAGGACAGTACTTTATTTCTCTGCACTCATATTCACCTATGTTAATACATTTGATTCACATATGAGATAATGCTGTCTTCACCCCAAGCATGAAAGTGGGGAAGAGAATGAAAATGTGATGGGTCAAATGCAACCTCAAACAAGTCAGTCAGAAAATTACATCTTCTCACCATCTGTATGATGTCTATTTTACCTATCCACTGCTGTAGCAAAATCATAAAGTTAATCATAAAATTAGTATGTTCTCTTACCTTCTATAATCCTATATATGAAAGGATTTGGTGCTATAAAATCAATAGAAGTATGTCATATAATTAAAAATGATTCATTTGGCATTTAACTAGATGAATTTAGACTTAGTCCATACAATACAGGTTATAGCTGATATCCACTGTAAAAAAATATTTCTATCACTTTCCTTTGTTAGAAGTTGGATAAATACTCAGAAAACAAATACCTTTCCTTTTTTCCTTCCTTCTTTCCTTCCTTCCTTCCTGCCTGCCTGCCTTTCTTCCTTCCTTCCTTCCTTCCTTCATTCCTTCCTTCTTTCCTTCTGCCTTCCTTCCTAATTCCTCCCTCCACTCCTTTCCTCCCTCTCTTCCTTCCCCTCTTCCTCCTTACTACCAGTACTGGAAACAATTACACTAGACTTTTTTCAGCTGCACATTTCTTGCGGCATGGGAAAAGGCAGCACAGGAGGCATGTTCCACTGGACTCTGCAATCTTCTCCAGATCCCTTCATCTCTCTAAGCCACAATTTTCAATTTCTCACATGTGAGGAAGAGATAACAACCCATCACTTCATAGGCTTGATGGTCTAATGGGCCCATACATGTGAAAACAATTTGTAAACAATAAAATACCAAGACCCGGTGAGAAATCATTAAGGGGCCGGGACTGCAGAAAGATTTGAACTTGCCTACAAAGCCTCGCCTAATTGGATCAGCTGCTATGATGCTGGCTCAGGATTTAAAGGATGTTCTAGAATTCAGAAGGAAAAGGAGCTGTAATTGATCTGTGATGACTGACAAGGGAATAGGAGTGGGCATCACCATGCGTGTGAAGAATATTTAAGGCACTGCCTGCATAATAAGTTTTGGCTAGAATAGAAAAAGGAGGGCCCTGTATAGGAAGGAAGGCCCAGCATCTTGAGCACAGTTTCTCTCTTCTCTGGTACTGGAACATTCTATAAAATGGAGATTACTTTAAAAAATTAATGTGTTGTCATGAGACTAGAATTAAACAGTGTATCTAATAGAATTCAGGAAAGTAAAAAAGTAGCATTCAGTAGAGACAGATGAAGAATATTAGAGAATTAAATCATTACATGTGCAGCCATTGCTTACCACTAGAAAATACTTCTTTTATGAGGATGAAAAGAAAATTTAATTATTCTTCTACATTAGTGGCAAAACAATACAAATCTGATGTTCTTAACTGCGTGTTAGTAAAGATGTTTTTCCCACCTTCGATTTCTAGCTCTTTATCTGTCACTTTAAATTGGCTGTTTGACAGATGTTCAATAATTGACACAGCTTATCTTTGCCTCTCAGGCGTCTTTCCTACACAATTGCCAGCATTTTCTGTTGCCATAGCAACAGTAAACATTAATGATTATTCCAACATGCCATGGGGATTTAAACACATTCTTAAAAGTTCCCTCAAGAAAGAAAAAAAATCTATCTCTGGCAAGATGGAAACTATTATATGATTTAAATTCCCAAGTTATTATACTTACTATGGATAAATACATAAATCTACTTCTGTAGTTTTTGCATAAGTAATAATTTTCCTTCCCTTATGATGAACCAAAGATGTTTTTGAGAAGTCAGAAATTTGTTTTATCAAATGTAAAGTGGAACAATTCATCTAGATATATGGTAAATAAGAAAAAGGGAGGGTATTTATTCTTAATGTAACCAAGTCAGTATTATTTCACACAATCTGGGAGCAAGCCCAAGTCCCTCCCATCTTAAAGGCTCAAATGTCCCACCAGTACGTGTGAGGACGCCTGTCCTGACCATGCAAATGGTCAGCTCTAATAAGCAAAGCATAGTCGGAGTTACTACTGGAACTACTTTGAAAGTAAATATTATCTGAGTATAAAATTGAAAATAGACAGAGTATACTGAGCATTTTTGACAGATTATTTCAGGCTTGATGTAGAAAATCACTGTCTTCTATTTCCTATGCCACTCTGTAATGTTTAAAGAAGGAATTGCTAACATTAAAATGGAAAGACCTGCTAGGCATAGTGGTGCACACCTTTTATGCTAGCACTTAGCCACCAGAACCCAGCAAGATCTCTGTAGTTTGAGGACAGGCTGGTTAACACAGTGAGTTCTAGGCTGACTGGAGTACATACTGAGGACCTGCTACAAACAACAACAAACAAAACAAACAAATAGCGCATACTTACATCCTCTGTGTAAGACAGTAAGCCCGGGAGTACTGAGCTCAGTTTCTTCAAGGTAATAACTAAGCTGAGATCACTAGTGGCTGAATTGTTTAAATTGGAGTCTGGATCTTCACCCATCTACATTACCCGATCTTGTGAATTTTGGTGGAATACCTTTGCTTTAGTACATGTGTATATAAACTAATTCGAACTTCCATCAATTGCAATTATTTTGTGTCCCTTGACCTTGTGTAAAGTAGGGAGTGGCAGATGTCCATGCTCTCCTGTGGTAGACAAAACACTAGGTAAATGCTCCTTTCTATTCCCATCTGTGACAGCTGAGCTCCAGAGTCTAACCAGCAATGAGAGGATTAGCAGGAGTCTGGAAGAAGCCACTAAAATCTCACCTTCCTTCATGTCTTAGTTTTTTCCCTTCTTAAAAATTTACTGTTGAGGTCGGAGAGATTTGCCCTGGAAAATGTGACCAGACAGACTGGTGGTTCCTGAGCACAGGTGCCAGTCACATTTATACATCTGGGTGAGATTGCAAATTTGGTTTGGATGTTACAAATACTGTGAGCTGCATAGTTCTCCTACGCAAGGAGGTGAACTTCATCCTCCATACCACTTTCACCCTTTCCTACCCCAGGGACTGTGTTACAAGGTAACAGAATGGTTTACATTTATTAAAACATGATACCGTGAGTTTATTGTGACGCGTTTTTGTCTGAACACTGCTGAAGAATAAAAAACAATTTTACTCTCTGCAACCAAATCCCGTGGGAGGGAGAGCTAAACCTTCAGAGAGGCAGACACGCCTGGGAAACCAGAAGAGACTGCACTCTGCACACATCTCTGACACCAGAGGAAAACACCAAACGCCATCTGGAACCCTGGTGCACTGAAGCTCCCGGAAACGGCGGCACAGATCTTCCTGGTTGCTGCCGCCACAGAGAGCTCGTGGGCAGCACCCCGCGAGCGAACTTGAGCCTTGGGCCCACAGGTAAGACCAACTTTTCTACTGCAAGTGACCTGCCTGGTGAACTCAAGACACAGGCCCACAGGAACAGCTGAAGACCTGTAGAGAGGAAAAACTACACGCCTGAAAGCAGAACACTCTGTCCCCAAAACTGGCTGAAAGAAAACAGGAAAACAGGTCTACAGTACTCCTGACACACAGGCTTATAGGACAGTCTAGCCACTGTCAGAAATAGCAGAACAAAGGAACACTAGAGATAATCTGATGGCGAGAGGCAAGCGCAGGAACCCAAGCAACAGAAACCAAGACTACATGGCATCATCGGAGCCCAATTCTCCCACCAAAACAAACATGGAATATCCAAACACACCAGAAAAGCAAGATCTAGTTTCAAAATCATATTTGATCATGATGCTGGAGGACTTCAAGAAAGATATGAAGAACTCCCTTAGAGAAACACAGGAAAACATTAATAAACAAGTAGAAGCCTACAGAGAGGAATCACAAAAATCCCTGAAAGAATTCCAGGAAAACACAATCAAACAGTTGAAGGAATTAAAAATGGAAATAGAAGCAATCAAGAAAGAACACATGGAAACAACCCTGGATATAGAAAACCAAAAGAAGAGACAAGGATCTGTAGATACCAGCTTCACTAACAGAATACAAGAGATGGAAGAGAGAATCTCAGGAGCAGAAGATTCCATAGAAATCATTGACTCAACTGTCACAGATAATGTAAAGCAGAAAAAGCTACTGGTCCAAAACATACAGGAAATCCAGGACTCAATGAGAAGATCAAACCTAAGGATAATAGGTATAGAAGAGAGTGAAGACTCCCAGCTCAAAGGACCAGTAAATATCTTCAACAAAATCATAGAAGAAAACTTCCCTAACCTAAAAAAAGAGATACCCATAGGCATACAAGAAGCCTACAGAACTCCAAATAGATTGGACCAGAAAAGAAACACCTCCCATCACATAATAGTCAAAACACCAAACGCACAAAATAAAGAAAGAATATTAAAAGCAGTAAGGGAAAAAGGTGAAGTAACATATAAAGGCAAACCTATCAGAATCACACCAGACTTTTCGCCAGAAACTATGAAGGCCAGAAGATCCTGGACTGATGTCATACAGACCCTAAGAGAACACAAATGCCAGCCCAGGTTACTGTATTCTGCAAAACTCTCAATTAACATAGATGGAGAAACCAAGATATTCCATGACAAAACCAAATTTACACAATATCTTTCTACAAATCCAGCACTACAAAGGATAATAAATGGTAAAGCCCAACATAAGGAGGCAAGCTATACCCTAGAAGAAGCAAGAAACTAATCGTCTTGGCAACAAAACAAAGAGAAGAAAAGCACACAAACATAACCTCACATCCAAATATGAATATAACTGGAAGCAATAATCACTATTCCTTAATATCTCTCAACATCAATGGCCTCAACTTCCCAATAAAAAGACATAGATTAACAAACTGGATCCGCAACGAGGACCCTGCATTCTGCTGCCTACAGGAAACACACCTAAGAGAGAAAGACAGACACTACCTCAGAGTGAAAGGCTGGAAAACAACTTTCCAAGCAAATGGTCAGAAGAAGCAAGCTGGAGTAGCCATTCTAATATCAAATAAAATCAATTTTCAACTAAAAGTCATCAAAAAAGATAAGGAAGGACACTTCATAATCATCAAAGGAAAAATCCACCAAGATGAACTCTCAATCGTAAATATCTATGCCCCAAATACAAGGGCACCTACATACGTAAAAGAAACCTTACTAAAGCTCAAAACACACATTGCACCTCACACAATAATAGTGGGAGATTTCAACACCCCACTCTCATCAACGGACAGATCATGGAAACAGAAATTAAACAGAGACGTAGACAGACTAAGAGAAGTCATGAGCCAAATGGACTTAACGGATATTTATAGAACATTCTATCCTAAAGCAAAAGGATATACCTTCTTCTCAGCTCCTCATGGTACTTTCTCCAAAATTGACCATATAATTGGTCAAAAAACGGGCCTCAACAGGTACAGAAAGATAGAAATAATCCCATGTGTGCTATCAGACCACCATGGCCTAAAACTGGTCTTAAATAACAATAAGGGAAGAATGCCCACATATAGGTGGAAATTGAACAATGCTCTACTCAATGATAACCTGGTCAAGGAAGAAATAAAGAAAGAAATTAAAGACTTTTTAGAATTTAATGAAAATGAAGGTACAACATACCCAAACTTATGGGACACAATGAAAGCTGTGCTAAGAGGAAAACTCATAGCGCTGAGTGCCTGCAGAAAGAAACAGGAAAGAGCATATGTCAGCAGCTTGACAGCACACCTAAAAGCTCTAGAACAAAAAGAAGCAAATACACCAAGGAGGAGTAGAAGGCAGGAAATAATCAAACTCAGAGCTGAAATCAACCAAGTAGAAACAAAAAGGACCATATAAAGAATCAACAGAACCAAAAGTTGGTTCTTTGAGAAAATCAACAAGATAGATAAACCCTTAGCCAGACTAAGGAGAGGACACAGAGAGTGTGTCCAAATTAACAAAATCAGAAATGAAAAGGGAGACATAACTACAGATTCAGAGGAAATTAAAAAAACCATCAGATCTTACTATAAAAACCTATATTCAACAAAACTTGAAAATCTACAGGAAATGGACAATTTCCTAGACAGATGCCAGGTACCGAAGTTAAATCAGGAACAGATAAACCAGTTAAACAACCCCATAACTCCTAAGGAAATAGAAGCTGTCATTAAAGGTCTCCCAACCAAAAAGAGCCCAGGTCCAGACGGGATTAGTGCAGAATTCTATCAAACCTTCATAGAAGACCTCATACCAATATTATCCAAACTATTCTACAAAATTGAAACGGATGGATCACTCCCGAATTCCTTATATGAAGCCACAATTACTCTTATACCTAAAGGACACAAAGACCCAACAAAGAAAGAGAACTTCAGACCAATTTCCCTTATGAATATCGACGCAAAAATACTCAATAAAATTCTGGCTAACCGAATCCAAGAGCACATCAAAACAATCATCCACCATGATCTACTAGGCTTCATCCCAGGCATTCAGGGATGGTTTAATATACGGAAAACCATCAACGTGATCCATTATATAAACAACTGAAAGAACAAAACCACATGATCATTTCATTAGATGCTGAGAAAGCATTTGACAAAATTCAACACCCCTTCATGATAAAAGTCCTGGAAAGAATAGGAATTCAAGGCCCATACCTAAACATAGTAAAAGCCATATACTTCAAACCAGTTGCTAACATTAAACTAAATGGAGAGAAACTTGAAGCAATCCCACTAAAATCAGGGACTAGACAAGGCTGCCCTCTCTCTCCCTACTTATTCAATATAGTTCTTGAAGTTCTAGCCAGAGCAATCAGACAACAAAAGGAGGTCAAGGGGATACAGATCGGAAAAGAAGAGGTCAAAATATCACTATTTGCAGATGATATAATAGTTTATTTAAGTGATCCCAAAAGTTCCACCAGAGAACTACTAAAGCTGATAAACAACTTCAGCAAAGTGGCTGGGTATAAAATTAACTCAAATAAATCAGTAGCCTTCCTCTACACAAAAGAGAAACAAGCCGAGAAAGAAATTAGGGAAATGACACCCTTCATAATAGACCCAAATAATATAAAGTACCTCAGTGTGACTTTAACCAAGCAAGTAAAAGATCTGTACAATAAGAACTTCAAGACATTGAAGAAAGAAAGTGAAGAAGACCTCAGAAGATGGAAAGATCTCCCATGCTCATGGATTGGCAGGATTAATATAGTAAAAATTGCCATTTTATCAAAAGCGATCTACAGATTCAATGCAATCCCCATCAAAATACCAATCCAATTCTTCAAAGAATTAAACAGAACAATTTGCAAATTCATCTGGAATAACAAAAAACCCAGGATAGCTAAAACTATCCTCAACAATAAAAGGACTTCAGGGGGAATCACTATCCCTGAACTCAAGCAGTATTACAGAGCAATAGTGATAAAAACTGCATGGTATTGGTACAGAGACAGACAGATAGACCAATGGAATAGAATTGAAGGCCCAGAAATGAACCCACACACCTATGGTCACTTGATTTTTGACAAAGGAGCCAAAACCATCCAATGGAAAAAAGATAGCATTTTCAGCAAATGGTGCTAGTTCAACTGGAGGTCAACATGTAGAAGAATGCAGATCGATCCATGCTCATCACCCTGTACAAAGGTTAAGTCCAAGTGGATCAAGGACCTCCACATCAAACCAGACACACTCAAACTAATAGAAGAAAAACTAGGGAAGCATATGGAACACATGGGCATTGGAAAAAATTTCCTGAACAAAACACCAATGGCTTATGCTCTAAGATCAAGAATTGACAAATGGGATCTCATAAAACTGCAAAGCTTCTGTAAGGCAAAGGACACTGTGGTTAGGACAAAACGGCAACCAACAGATTGGGAAAAGATCTTTACCAATCCTACAACAGATAGAGGCCTTATATCCAAAATATACAATGAACTCAAGAAGTTAGACCGCAGGGAAACAAATAACCCTATTAAAATGGGGTTCAGAGCTAAACAAAAATTCACAGCTGAGGAATGCCGAATGGCTGAGAAACACCTAAAGAAATGTTCAACATCTCTAGTCATAAGGGAAATGCAAATCAAAACAACCCTGAGATTTCACTTCACACCAGTGAGAATGGCTAAGATCAAAAACTCAGGTGACGGCAGATGCTGGCGAGGATGCGGAGAAAGAGTAACACTCCTCCATTGTTGGTGGGATTGCAGACTGGTACAACCATTCTGGAAATCAGTCTGGAGGTTCCTCAGAAAATTTGATATTGAACTGCCTGAGGATCCAGCTATACCTCTCTTGGGCATATACCCAAAAGATGCCCCAACATATAAAAAAGACACGTGCTCCACTTTGTTCATCGCAGCCTTAGTTATAATAGCCAGAAGCTGGAAAGAACCCAGATGCCCTTCAACAGAGGAATGGATACAGAAAATGTGGTACATCTACACAATGGAATATTACTCAGCTTCAAAAACGACTTTATGAAATTCGTAGGTTAATGGTTGGAACTGGAAAATATCATCCTGAGTGAGCTAACCCAATCACAGAAAGACATACATGGTATGCACTCATTGATAAGTGGCTATTAGCCCAAATGCTTGAATTACCCTAGATGCCTAGAACAAATGAAACTCAAGACGGATGATCAAATTTTGAATGCTTCACTCCTTCTTTAAAAGGGGAACTAGAATACCCTTGGCAGGGAAGGGAGAGGCAAAGATTAAAACAGAGACTGAAGGAACACCCATTCAGAGCCTGCCCCACATGTGGCCCATACATATACAGCCACCCAATTAGACAAGATGGATGAAGCAAAGAAGTGCAGACCGACAGGAGCCAGATGTAGATCGACCCTGAGAGACACAGCCAGAATACAGCAAACACAGAGGCGAATACCAGCAGCATACCACTGAACTGAGAATAGAACTCCCGTTGAAGGAATCAGAGAAAGAACTGGAAGAGCTTGAAGGGGCTCGAGACCACATATGTACAACAATGCCAAGCAACCAGAGCTTCCAGGGACTAAGCCACTACCTAAAGACTATACATGGACTGACCCTGGACTCTGACCTCATAGGTAGCAATGAATATCCTAGTAAGAGCACCAGTGGAAGGGGAAGCCCTGGGTCCTGCTAAGACTGAACCCCCAGTGAACTAGACTGTTGGGGGGAGGGTGGCAATGGGGGGGTTGGGAGGGGAACACCCATAGGGAAGGGGAGGGGGGAGGGGGATGTTTGCCCGGAAACTGGGAAAGGGAATAACACTTGAAATGTATATAAGAAATACTCAAGTTAATAAAAAAAATTTACTGTTGATCTATATATATATATATATATATATATATACATACATATATCATGTCAACTATCTTGTAACTATTATTCAGTGGTTCGAAATGTGATCATACCCTTGTCCTGCCATCAGGATTATCTACCTCAAGAATATCAGTATAATCCAAGACTCTGGAGTACAAATTTTAATCACTCATTTAGCATATACTAAATATATTCTTATTGTGCATAATGTATTTTAGGTACGAGCACACAGGAAAAAAACACACACATTAGGGGTTGTGCTATAGCAAAATCAATCCTGATCATGAATCTAACATAGATTCTATGATGCATCAAATAGTTCTTTGGGCTTGAAATAAGACTCCAGAGAGGAGGTGTGGGCTATAATTATACCATAACAATAAAATATTGACTGGGAATCATTTGGTTTGGGGTACTATTTCCTCCTCTAAGCTACAACTGGTAGATTCACCCAATTTTTCTTTTGCTTTTTCCTTTTATTTATTCCAATTTTTCTAATTAACCATTTCTCTCCAACTTTCAGATGTACTGGTGTCTTCAGCCACAGACTCCCATTTTTTTTATTTTTAAAGTTTCTCTTTATTTAAATAATTCATCTTATTTTAATATTACTTATTTAATTTAGTTTTAAAGTTATAATTTATTTTACTCATTCAGTACAAATTTCTAAACTGTTATCAAAGATTAAGAGAGGGAAAATTATTGGGTTCTGCCAGGAAGCAAAGAAAGCTGGTGGCTTTTTGAAATGGCTATGGACTGCAATTCCGAATCCCTCCTCTGTGTGATTTTGAGTAAACTGGTTTTTTTTTTTTTATTAACTTGAGTATTTCTTATATACATTTCAAGTGTTATTCCCTTTCCCGGTTTCCGGGCAAACATCCCCCTCTCCCCTCCCCTTCTTTATGGGTATTCCCCTCCCCATCCTCCCCCCATTGCCGCCCTCCCCCCAACAATCTAGTTCACTGAGGGTTCAGTCTTAGCAGGACCCAGGGCTTCCCCTTCCACTGGTGCTCTTACTAGGATATTCATTGCTATCTATGAGATCAGAGTCCAGGGTCAGTCCAGGGTCAGTCTTTAGGTAGTGGCTTAGTCCCTGGAAGCTCTGGTTGCTTGGCATTGTTGTACATATGGGGTCTCGAGCCACTTCAAGCTCTTCCAGTTCTTTCTCTGATTCCTTCAATGGGGGTCCTATTCTCAGTTCAGTGGTTTGCTGCTGGCATTCGCCTCTGTGTTTGCTGTATTCTGGCTGTGTCTCTCAGGGTCGATCTACATCTGGCTCCTGTCGGTCTGCACTTCTTTGCTTCATCCATCTTGTCTAATTGGATGGCTGTATATGTATGGGCCACATGTGGGGCAGGCTCTGAATGGGTGTTCCTTCAGTCTCTGTTTTAATCTTTGCCTCTCTCTTCCCTGCCAAGGGTATTTTTGTTCCCCTTTTAAAGAAGGAGTGAAGCATTCACATTTTGATCATCCGTCTTGAGTTTCATTTGTTTTAGGCATCTAGGGTAATTCAAGCATTTGGGCTAATAGCCACTTATCAATGAGTGCATACCATGTGTGTTTTTCTGTGATTGGGTTAGCTCACTCAGGATGATATTTTCCAGATCCAACCATTTCGCTACGAATTTCATAAAGTCATTGTTTTTGATAGCTGAGTAATATTCCATGGTGTAGATGTACCACATTTTCTGTATCCATTCCTCTGTTGAAGGGCATCTGGGTTCTTTCCAGCTTCTGGCTATTATAACTAAGGCTGCGATGAACAAAGTGGAGCAAGTGTCTTTTTTATATGTTGGGGCATCTTTTGGGTATATGCCCAAGAGAGGTATAGCTGGATCCTCAGGCAGTTCAATATCAAATTTTCTGAGGAACCTCCAGACTGATTTCCAGAATGGTTGTACCAGTCTGCAATCCCACCAACAATGGAGGAGTGTTCCTCTTTCTCCGCATCCTCCCCAGCACAGACTCCAATTTTATATCGGACAGAACATTATTTCCTCTCTGGTGCTGCTTTCTTGACCTTCATATACTAGAACTGGCTTAAGGATAGGCACGTCACTCAAACTGGCATATGAAAAACAGTTTTAAATCTTCTGGTAAACTTGCAACAACAGGAAAGTCTTTTTTGCTGGGTTACTAGGCAGCAAGAGACAGTACAAGGAAAGCAAAGTTGGGGGATCAACGGATTCTAAACTCCGACCTCTTCAGGCACCAAATCTAGCTGTGTCTTGTGGGAATTTTCTGCCAACAAGTTGCCATGTTTTTAAGGAAGCTTCTCTTAACTGGGATTTCACATTACCAAAAGCTTCCTAATTAGGAGAAGTATTTGCAAATACAGTATTGAAGACTATCACAGAATCTTGATAGGAGACTTTATCTGCAATGACCTGGGTAGGGGGGTGATGGTATATGATGAATTTGCACAGGACAGACTCACGGTACTGCACTGCTAATGCCCTGCCTATTCTGTAAAGGAGGGTGTATGGCTGCATCTGGGCCAGGTCTAAGGGCTCCAGAGTTATTTTCAGTCAACTTCAAAAGCACAAAACGATCACCACCTGACAGGTCAATGTTAGCTGCAAAGGACAAGATACCTATAATTTTAGCATCCCTCCAGCCCTTCAGATCAGAAATTGCTGGGTGAACATTGATTAGCTGACCCCTGCTGATGATACCTGACCCAGGGTGCACTCGTTCTGTTTGTGGTAAGAGTCTGCACTCTTTTTTTTTTTTTGCTCCACATAAGCTTCTTAACTGAGACCTGATGAGCAAAAGGGTGAGTTCTGTCCTCAGTTGTATTTGCTTCTGGATAATCATATGCGCCCTTCATTGACCTCTAAGGGATAGGTGCTAAGGTCAGTTTAGCTCTTCCAAGAAACTGGAAAGTCTACTTTTTTTTTCTTTTGAAACATTAACCTTTCTCTCCTAAGTATCTTGAAGAGCTGAGAAAATGAAATAACTCAGTGCAGAGAGCTATAGTCACACACTTTGATCAGAGGACAAAAACAGAATAGACAGAAGGCAAGTATTGATAAAAGTGTTCAGCAGTTTGGGCTCTGGAATCCTGCCCTAGTGAAAGGTAATGGATGAGGGGTTATTTGATAACCAAGAAAATAAATACCTGTGGCAGATAGCAGGGGTGGGTGGGCTATGGGTGAAAGAACTTGTGCATATTTTCATACTATGAAATGTGCCCAGATTTTAGTGTTGTGCATCTCCAAAGGCAATTCTTAAAATGACTAAAAAATCAATAAAGACTCTCTCGTCTGGATAGATGGCTCAGTGGTGAAAGTCACTTGTCCCCATGCCTGACAACCTGAGGTTGATCCTCAAGGGCTTCAAAATAGGAGAAGAAAGCTGACTCATGAAGGCTGTTTTCCAACCTCCATATGCATGCGCATATATATATGTGTATATATATGCATATATATGTATACACACACACACACACACACACACACACACACACACACACACACACACCTAATAGACAAAATAAAAGGTTGATAGCCATTTTTAACAGACATGCTCATAGGCTATCTCAAAGAAATAACAATTGATTACTGAATTCGCACACAAAAGGCATGCTTGTTGTCACAACGTCCCAGTGATTGAGACGCCATGAACTGAACATCACTCCCTCTGAAGTATGCCGAGATTTATTTTGAGAAAAATCTGTGTGATAAAAGATCTAAATGAAAAGCGTAGAAGAATGAAGTCTGAGGTGGCACTGGAGTATGAGCATTAAGAACATAAGCCTCGACTGAAGCAGATTGAAGTTCTAAAATCAACCCAGTTCTCAGTCATCTGCTCTTTCTGCTTCATGTGGAAGAGTGGGAGAATAATTGGGCCTTTTCTCCCGGGATTGTTCCGAGGATTTCACTTCCTTTGCTGCTCTCAATATGTCGACAACAAGATTATAATTCTTGGTTTCTTAAGCTGTTTTCGGAAAGGCACCAGCCAAGCTGGTGAAATGGCTCAGCAGGAAAGATGCTGGAGGCCAAACCTTCAACCTGTGTTCAACCTCAAGGACCCACCTGGGAGCAGGAGAGAACTGCATGGTGTCCTCTCACCTACATACACATGTCATGGCGCCAGTAAGCCATGTCCCCAAAGTAAATTATATACAAATGTAAAATCTTTCTGATTATACACTCTTAGGACTGGAGAATACTCTGGAAAGTTTGAAAGCTTGGTTAGGAGAGTGGAGTCATAAAGAAACATCATATTTACATCTGAAGTATTTCATGAAATCAACTCAACTCAATGGCTACTTTCCATAGTTTGTATATTAATACTCTTTATTTAAGTTCATTTAATATTTAGATAATTAAATGTATTTTACCAATAGTTTGTTACAATGCAAGTGTGTTCCCTATCATTTCATTTGCCTATTTCTTTAAATTTCATAATTTCTAGGAGTTGTCGTTTCCAAATAATCTGTACTCATCTTGTGCCATTTGCTGTCATTTATGGATTAACTTTTCTTTAAAAAAATACCATGATAATTTTTATGGTCCTCACCATCTATGGCAAACTAGAGTGCTGGTTCTGGGATCATGAGAGTGGGAGAAGTGGCCCTGTTCCTCACTGACTCCAACACTCCAGAGAGCATGCCCTGTCCTTCATCTGAGCAGCAGGTCAAGAGCTGGTCCTGACTATGGGGTTTTCAGTAAAGCTGTCCTTGAGTCCAAGTGTGTGAAAGCGAGAGAGGGGGTAGGTGACCATCCGAGAAATCTCTTAGGCCAATCCGGGGCTTTGAATTGCTCCATCCTAACATCTATCTCATCAATGACTTGCTGGAGTGTGTGAACAGGCCAGTCCTACGGATGCAAAACTTTAGGATCTCCAGGACACTGGACAATAGGATATCTGAGTCCTTTGATGACTTTCCCATATTGTTAGCCTGAATATGAATCTTCAGCCATGGGGTGCCTCTATTTACCAACATTACCTATAGTGTTAGTAAAGGAGAGGTAGGTTGAAAGAGGCTCTTCCTGTCTTTAAAAATAGATATATTTTTCTTTAATGTCTCTTAAACAGACTCTAGCTCATTGAATAGTACAATTTTCACTGAACATCTCTGCACAGGCTTCTACAAGGGCATTCAGAGCCATGTTGTAGTTGGCATTGCTTCCATTAAGGGAACCTAATGTGTGCTTTACAGGTATGATGGCTGATCAAGGAATGATGGAGACAGGAAAGCAGGTGGCTTCTGTCTTTAAGTGGCCCGTGTTACGCATTTGGTCATAGCAATAAGAAAAGTAACTAATGCATATCCTCAGCTGTTACTGAAACTTGCATTTCTACAACTCAAAAAGCATTACCAAACCAGCCCTTTGCCAGCCTGCAGCAAATATTTTATGTTGACTTAACTGCTTAGTACTAGAGCCTAATATAGCCCTGGTGGCTTTGATATAAAATGTTGTAATTGCGACCATGAAATTTCTCACTCCGAATAAACACCATTCTCAAATAGGAGGCTTCTGTCATGTAGTGCTAAACACTCGTAAGAAAACAAAAGCAACAAGGAGAGGGATGACAAGCACTGTTTTAGAAACTTCAGGGAGGAGGTGAAAATGAGCAAAGATCTGAACTGAAGAGTAGCAAGCCTTGGAGTCTGAGGGGGAGGTGCTTTCAAAACAAGAGAGCAGGCCCAAGGCCACATTTAGGAAAGACAAGCTGTATTGTCCTTGTCAAGCAGTATGTGGATGAAAGAACCTGAGGGAGAGATTGAAGCTACAACCAGGGTCCAGTTTCTGGGGACTACTGATCATTTGGGTTACGTGAGAACAGATACTTTTTAAGATTTAAACATAAGGAAGTCAAGAGGTGACCCATGCTTAGAATGCTTGCCTTAGTTCCCATGATAACAGAGGCACAGGACCAGAGGTAGGGATACTGGGTAGGAAGGGATTTTAAGAATCTCAATCATTTGGTCTAGGCTTGGAGTGGTAGAAAGAGAGGAGTGCTTTCGATTAGACTATGTTGTGAAGATTTGGGGAATATTTTGAAGAAGCCGTAATCAAGTTTCTCTAAGAAGTTGGAAGGTAGAATAAAGAAAAGATTAATTAGACTCTCTCTCAAATGTTAGTCTTGAGCGTCTCAGAGACCGGAATTCTTTCCTGAAATGTTGAAAACGACAAGCAGATAAGACGTAGGGGGGAAATCAAAATCTTGGGTTTGACTCTATTGTATTTGAGATAATTTGATAAATACCATAGTAACTATAAAGGTAGCCAATGTATACATGAGTCAAGGGTTTAAAAGGGAGAAGGACTAAAGATAGACATTTTAAAATATTGATATAAAGATGGCTTTATTTATTTTACTTATTGTTATTCTTTAATCTTTATTTTACAGTCCAAACTTTATCCCCCGCCCCCACTGGGTCCATCCTCTGACTGTTCCGCATCTCACACCTCTTTCCCTACCCCAGTCTCCAGAGGATGTCCCCACCCCACTCCCACCATATCCCACCAGACTTCTCGACACTCTGGGGCACCCAGTCTGTCAAGGGATAGGTGCTTCTTCTCTGATTGAGTTCAGATCTAGTAGTCCTCCGCTGTATATGTGTTGGGGGCCTCATGTGGTATATGCTGCCTGGTTGGTGGCTCAGTGTATGAGAGTTCTTGGGGGCCCATGTTAGTTGAGACTCCTAGTCTTCCTGTAAGGTTGCTCTCCTCCTCAGCTTTTTCCAGTTTTCCCCTAATTCAACCACAAGGGTCAGCAGCTTTTGTTCATTGATTGGGTGTAAGTATCTGTATCTGACTCTGTTAGCTGCTTGTTGGGTCTTTCAGAGGGCAGTCGATAGGCCTCTGTTTGTAGGAACACCATAGCATCAGTAATAGTGTCAGGCCTTGAGGCCTCTCAGTGAGCTAGATTCCAATTTGGGTCTGTCACTGGACCTTCTTTTCCTCAGGCTCTTCTCCATTTTTGTTCCTGCTGTTCTTTTTAGAAAGATGGCATTTAAAATTATGAGAAAGATAGAATCATTGAGAGGAAGCATATGCTGAAATGAAAGGCCTGGGACTGGAGTCTCAGGGCATAAAATGTTTCTTTAAGAAGATGGAAAATTGACAAGGAAAAGAAAAGAAGCCATCAAAGGATACTAAAATGGAAAGCCAGTGATCTAGTGGTCAAACCAAGCTAGCTGTAGTTCTATAGCTAAGGGTACAAGGCTTTTCAAGAAGTTTAGAGTATTTAAATTCATTGAATGCTACCAATAGGTAAAAAAAGTGAGAAATGAGATTGTAGCTTTAGCATCAGCATTGTGGAATTGTTGCTGTTGCTGTTGTCGTTGTCATTATTATTATTATTATTATTATTATTATTATTATTATTATTATAATACAGTTGCAGGTAAAGTTCTAAGTACACTGGATGCAAGAATCAATTAGAGATATAAAAGTAACTGGTAACGTTTTTTCTGCAAAGACGAGCATAAAAATCATATCATGGGCTCAAGCATTTTTCTGTTTTAAAAGTGAGAGGTGTTATTGGAGAATATTTGGATCTTGATGTATGTGGTAGTATAGAAAGAGAAAAATCCTCCAAGTAAGGGGAGAGGAGAAACATACAGTCAAACCAAGTCCCTGACTGAGGGATTACAATGGATGGAGTCAGACTCATGTTAGGGGCCCAGCAAGGTTTGATGAGTACATTCAAAGCACCCATCACCACAGTTGCTGCCCAACACAAATGCATGAACATTAATTGCTTGGACAATTGTGACATTGATTTTCTGATGTCTCCTGTGGCATATCCCCTTTTGTAGGTCCTTGACATGAATCTTATTTTGATTCTACAAATTTTACTAGTAGATTTTCATTGCTCCTAAATTAAAGATCATTCCTGAAGATGGCCTCATCAATTTTGACTAAAAATGCTGCACATATGCACATGCTCAGTGCTCAGTTTTATTACAATGAAAGTGCTCTTCAAACTGCTTCTTTATTTTTAAAGGTGACTAGATAGGAGTCAAGTAGAAATAGTGGTGAATACAAGTAATCCCAGTGCTGAGATTAGAAGATAATGATATCTCTATTTCTATTTATAGCGATATCTATCTATCTATCTATCTATCTATCTATCTATCTATCTATCTATCTATAAACAAATGATTAAATGTAGCAGACGACTAGCTTTTACATACCTTTCATTTATTTTAGTCCAACTAGATAAGGTCTTCTTTTATTTTTAAGTTTTAAAAAATGATTTACTAATTCATTTTTATTTTATGTGCATTGCCGTCCTGCCTGCATGTGTGTTGCATCCTATGAAATACTAGTTACAGACAGTTGTGAGCTGCCATGTGGGAGCTGGGAATTGAACCCCAGTCCTCTAGAAATGCAGCTTGTGTTCTTAACTGCTGAGACATGTTTTCAGTCCCCAGGTCTTCTGTCTCCAAACTCTATGTTAGAGGGACCAGCTTAGTCCTCTAACAGCATTCAACACCACTGATGAAGTTCTCATTGTGATAGAAAAGATTAGATTTAGTGCCTACGACTAAATCATCTATGGAACTTTTCCTGGGTGGAGAGCTCAGTGGCCGAAGGAAGAAGTCCCGCAATTGCCCCTCTTACAGTGAACCACGCATAGTTTTGATGGCCACAAGACACAGGAACTTCCAGTGGAGTTCCATGGAATATACACCACACAGCAAAGAGCCTCAGGCCCTCAACAATTTTGTTGTAAAGGGCTGAATAGAGGAATAATATCTCTGGTCTGCTTGCTACATATACATCTGGTTTAGAATCAGATTCAGAACTGGTAACTTCATTTCTTAATTGTTGGCTAGAGATGGGATCTTCGCCTCAGTCTCTATAGAAGATGAGCCTGATATATGGAAGTATAGTTTAAATAAGAAAATAAAAATGAGGCCGGAAAGATGGCTTGATATGAAAGAGTATTTATTGTTCTTGCTGAGGACCTGAGTTCAATTCCCAGCACCTATGTCCTATGACTCACAACTGTCTATAACTCTAACCCCAGGATAACTGAAACCCTTTTCTGACTTCTACATGTACCTATATCAGTGAGTATATACTTCTCTCTGTCTTTTATGGAATATGTAGGATTATAAAAATGAACCTAGTTGAGTCATTGTAGTACATGGCTATGTCAGAAGAGGAAGCAACTTCAGTTAAGAATGGAGTTACAATAACTACAGTGGAATCTCTGCTCTGTATGTGAACATAATCTTGCTCCAGAAAACGGAGTCAAAGACAGGGTCTACTCAAAAACAATATTAAATTGTTACTAATTTCTGTTTTTATATGCGTGTCATGTGTGTGAATGTGGGCTTGGGATCAGAAAAGAGCATCAGCTTTCCTGGAGTTGGAGTTCCAGGATTATGTAAGTGCTGAATACTGATCATAGGTTCTATGGAAGAGGAGTAATTTTATAAAAATCCATTTTTTCCAGTCCCCAGGGGTAATCTTTTTGACCCCTGTTCTCTGGCAAGGGTAATAAAAGCAAATGAATTAGACTAAATCCCACTTAAGTCCACAGTATCCCTTTAATGTCTTTGTTTGTAGATCTAATGCAACAATAAGACAATTGCTGATCACTTACAGCTTTGAAAAGTCCTGTGCTTTTTTTTAATGGTTAGTTCTGCAGGAGAATGCAAAATAGAAGAGGAGAAAGCAGTCTAGCACTGAGCACAGATCCAAGAAGAGTCTCACTAGAAGGAAAAACCATACTGTCAACATTCTACTATTCTTTACTATTCTTAATTAATATTCTAAATACTTAACATTGAAAAATTTACACAGTGTAATTTTTCTTTTTTATTTCCATAAATAAAAGATAGAAGAAGCAAGTATAATTTTGAGGGAAAAGAACAGAAAATAAAATAAGAAATAAAAAGGAAAAAGAATGATCAGGGCTTTCCTGGCAACTGTGGGTACAGTCTCACACTTTTTTAGGGACAAAGCTGTCATGGGCCATCTATTGGGGTTTGGTCTTCAGGACTAGTATGAAGGAGAATGTCAGCTCTGTAAGCAGCAAAAGATGTTGTGGTTAAAATGACCATTAGATGCAGCATCTGGTGAAAAGTGACTATACTTGCTTCTCCATGGGCAATGACTTTTGCCACTAGGCTTTTTGTGCCAACTCTAAAATGTAAATCTATAAAAATGTTGCAAGAAACTTCTTTTTAAAAGTTCTCTTTTGTCTCATTGTCTAAGTTAGGGAGTTCCACACATACCTACATGAATTTTAATTTGATGTTCAAGTATTCCTGAGATAACTCATGGAAAAACAGAATTAACAAAATGTCCTTGTATCACTTTTGACAGTATACAGTGGCTTCTACTCAGCACAAACATCTGGCCTGTTCTCTTGGCATGCACTCTCGTGATGTTCAGTGAATCAGATGCCCAGTGTGACCCAGAGTAGTCAAATTCACTTGATGGTCTCATTGAGCCCAAGAAGGAATCACTCTTGGGTTCGTTCATAATGACAACTTGCTAATCCCCTTTGATGAAATTTATGCTAAATAGATCTTCTGACTCTCCCACATCCTCTGTCACCTCACAGCTGCCTTACTTCAGTTTAACTGCTGTATGGACTCTAAAGTTTTGGCAGACTTATCCTGCATTTTGATTTTGTATGGTTACTTCACAAAGAATATGTCAAGAGAAACGATGGGCAGCAGTGAGATTTGGACAATTTAACATTCACATTCAGAGTCTTAGCTATTAGCTTCGATCAACTTTCCCTTTTACTTTCCTCTCCCCTTTTCTCTCCTTCTCTTCTTTCTTCTATTAGTATTTTTTTGAACAAAAAAGAAACACTATACATTACAATGAGCTTTCAATTTTTATTTTCTAGCCCTAAAACCATTCTCCCTTTTACTTGCATCTAATAAAAAGTGATAAGAAAATTCCAGTCCAAATAACAAAAATACTTACAAGTACTTTTGATTTACTTCAGAGAATTCCTTTAGGCTATTAGTTGGAAAATAGATGTTGACAACACAGTTGTCACATTATAGGACAACTGATTCACAAGAATAATTCTTTCCAAATAATTGGGCTTTCTCTCCCGGGATCCAGCATAAAAATTAGAAATATATCTCTGGAATAAAAATTTAGGATCTGTGTGGCACTGTGTATATGTGAGGACTTTATATATACATAAACTGTCACCAACTAGGGAAAGAATGTCATTAGTTAGACACTCACTCATCACTTACCATTTCCGGAAACATCATTTGAGAGAATAATCTTCCTGGTTTAGATTTTATGAACCCCCTATGAGTTACAGATGCCATATGCCTCTTCATTGCCTATCTCTCATATGACAGGCCCAGTGGCACATAAGAGGAGAAGCCCAGGGTTTTGGTGTGGTGGATTCATGTCTTTTGGAGGAACAGTCCATTATTAATGGCGAAAGTCTCAGAGTAGTTAATGCACAGTGTCAGACTTTCCAACTTGCACACAGTCCCCTTGGGAAGCAGTGCTGACAGATGTGTTGAAGGCAGAACTACAAGTAGAACAGGTAGTCAGCAGGTGATCATTAGTTCACTTCAAGATCTGGGACTCCTGGGTGATTAAGAGGTAACAGCTTACATGAGTCAAGCATAAATTACATATCCCAGGATCAACAGTCAAAAATGCTTCTTCATTTTTTCCCTCCGCTAAGCATAGGGTCTCAGAGGCAAACACAGTCTATCAGTCTGTCAACAGACTTTCACAACTATTTCTCCTATCCACAAAAGGAACTGATTCTTCTGCTCATTTGCCTTGTGATAATCCATTTATATTGTAATTTCCAGTTCCTGTTGGAAATGAAACGAAAACATGGTAGGCTGCAAGAAACAGAGTGACCATATCTCTGTTCAAAGTCACTTGGGCACGGCAAAGAGGAGATCATTTAAAGCTAGGATTAGGGAGGATTAATTTTAGTTGTACCTAACTTGCTCTTTGAACAAGACTTCACTGTCATGCAGTCACTTTTGTAGTGCTGCATGAACGCTTATGTACTTTAAGCTTAATGGATCTACTCTGAGACCCAAATTGGGGAGGGCACGTGCGGTTCTTAACAGTGGAGTGTCTTCAGTGAGACTTCTTCAGCAAAGCCTTTCTTAGTAGGAAGACTGAAAGAACGGCCTACTATAGCATGCTGAGCTTTGGCTCTCGGCATTTAATTGAGACTTGATTTTTCACTGTTCTGTGCCCTCTGGAATGTTAGTACAAGTCAAGAAAACTCGTATTAATTGTATTTTCAGCTCTTTAAGACTACTGCTGGGGATATAATCCTCTGCTGGAATTTAAGGAAGGTTGTCCAGCTGACAGCAAATACAGAAGGCTGTCTCCTATATAAAACTAAAACACTACATATTTGTCATAAGTTCTGCTTGCTGCTCTTGGAACGGTGACTGTCCTTTCCTCCCTTCTTATTTTGTTGGTTTAATCGATAGTGACAAACTTCACATTTCCCCAGTTAAGTATGAAAAAGACAATAAAAATATTATCAACAAGAACTTAAGTTTTCTAACCTGTAAATGAACCAGGACCGTTAGCATCATGCACTTACCCAGAAGCAATTTTCTTAACTGGGTTGCTTTGCCCTCAAGGAACAGGGCTACAAATACATGTGTATCAGTGTGTGTGTGTGTGTGTGTGTGTGCCTGTATGCCTGTGTACCTGTGTGCCTGTGTGCCTGTTCCTGTGTACCTGTGTGCCTATGTGGGAACACCTGCATGTGTATGTGTGTGCCTGTGTGAGTGCACATCACATCTATGTGTATGTGTGCATGTGTGTGAGTGCATGTGCGTGTGCATGTGTGTGTATGTATGTCCATCATTCACCACAGAAAGCCAAGCTGTATGAGAATTACTGAGTGCAGATTTAATGTACTTCACTGAACACTTGCCCTTGGAGATTCTGAATGACTCCAGGCAGAGGAAAGCGGATTACTGACAATTCAGGCATTTTTTTTTTTTTAGTGATACCTGTCTCTCAAGGAAAGATAGGAAGGACAGTTACTTTAAATTGGCTATACAGAGTGGGTTTTAAAAGAGCTCTATGGCTAGTAGGAGACCAGTATGCCCAGTCACCATGACAAAGGCTAGTACTAAGATATCAGGTTACTTTATGTATTTTATTTTATTTTATTCAGAGAATAAATATTAAAAGGTCATGGCAGAGATTCCTGAATTCTACCATATTCTTTTAAGAAGACGTTAGAATTGAGCATGAGGATCCCAATGGAGGAGTTAGGGAAAGGACTGAAGGAGCTGATGGAGATTGCAACCCCCCAGGAAGAACAACAATATCAACCAACCAGACACTTCAGAGCTCCCAGGGACTAAACCAGCAACCAAAGAGTACACATGGAGAGACCCATGGCTTCCACTGCATATGTAGCAGAGGATGGCCTTATTTGGCATCAATGGGAAAAAAGGCCCTTGGTCCTGTGAAGGCTTGATGCTTCGGTGTAGGGCCAGGGCAATGAGGTGGGAATGGGTGGGTAGGGAGCACCCTCATAAAAACAGGGGGCAGGGGGATAGGATAGGGGGTTTGTGGAGAGGAAACATGGAAAGGGTATAATGTTTGAAATGTAAATAAATAAAATATCCAATAAAAAAGAAAAGACATAGGAGTAAAAACGTTTTGACATACAAAAAATAACACAGAAGAAATTGTGATATACTGAAACCCTGTGAACTACTCTGTCTTTGGTTCCTTTTTTTGCCCCTATACCCTCTAATAACTGTGGGATTTCCTTTCATCTAGCAGGTCATAGTGTGCATGAATGAGTATACATGTGTTCACATGTGTGGTTTTGAGTTTGTGTGCACTGCACATGTGTCTGTGTTCACTTGGATCCCCAAAGTTGACATAAAGCATCCTCCTCCGTGGTTCTCCTCTGGACTTACTAAGATGGGGATCACTTAATGGCACTCAGAGCTTGTCAGTTCAGCCAGAATGGTTACTCAGCTCTGGAGTTCTGAGTGCTGGGGTTACAGGCGAGCACCTCTGGTGTTTTGCATGGTCTCTGTCCACACAAAGTCCAGTACTCATATTTGCCCAGGAAGTGCCTTCTGCACTCAGCCATTTTCCCAGTCACTATGTTTGGATCTTATATAAATTTTTATGTTTTAAACCTGGATATGGCTGGAGTTTTACCTACCAATTTTAGGGGGTGTTAGGAGAAACTTTCTCTGGGTTATTTGTACTTTGAAATTCCTTTCATTCTATACAATATACAAATATTCAAAAGTCTTAGTTTATGAGTTGCTAGGGAATATCAAATTTACTTAATATTTCATGGAGTTTTCCATCTCTAAGATGGATTCTCTGCGTTTGCAAAGTACTTAAAATATTTCCTGACATGTCTACAGTGTGTTCCTAACATTCACATGTGACATCATTGCTTCTTTTGCTGTCTTTGACAAGTTCCGGTGCCAGAATTAATCTAGTTTCATATGATAAGCCTCTGACTTGTCTGTTTCATCTTGTCTTTGCTCTGACACAAATTATTTGGCAAAGGAATTACTGTAAAATTTGAAAGATCTTTCTCATAAAATATATTTCCTAAGACACTTGAAATAAGTAAATCCTTGACAACTTTTCACTCCTTCCATGAGAATTGGTCTACTTCCCATTTCTTGTTTCAATTTTAGTAGTTTATTCATTTATCCAGATGTTCACATGGTCATAGAATAAGTTTGTATAGATTTCTCTTTAGACTTTGCCTTTTCTATAAAATTGCTTGTTCTTTTTCACCCTGAGAACATGAGCTTGTATTTTATTTGGAGAGAGCTTCCTTGGATATATTTTCCTATGTCTCTCAAAGGTTCACTTGAACGTGTCACGTGCACTATTTTTAATTTTGATAAATTTGTCTTTTATGTTCTTTTAGTCCATGTCCCTTGGGTGGTTCCTTTTCTTCCCTGTAACTTTAGCAGGCAAATCCTTGTTACAGATTTTGATTTCTTCAGATCTTGTTTCGGAGATTGGAGAGCACAGCTGCTTGTACATCCTTGATCTTCCTCTAGTCAAGAAAGAGCATCTTCTACCAAGCAGCTTCAAGGACAAAAGGGAGCAAAGAGCTCCAAGGGACGAGGCAGCACCTAACTATCCAGGCAGATCACCTTCAGCTGAATCAACACTGACATTGACTGTCACGGTAGATGCCACTTGGGTGGCAGATGTCAGCCACTTCACCCCTTATCCTTTGATCAGCTCCTAACAATAAATTTTAGGAGAGAGTCACATGAAAATAAACTTTCCATATATTCTGCAAGTACAGGTATATCTATTCTCTCTCGTTTGAAGCCTTGTTTTCTTTGACACCTTGGATAATGAAAATATGAGTTGAAATTTACACAGATTGATCTGTTGTAATTTGTTGTGTTGTTCTTGTACAAAAGTCATCTATAACTAGTTGTTTATTTGATTACATTATGGAAAAACTAAACCTTATTAAATATTGTTTGAATTTTGTTCTTTTTTAACTTTAACATGAGATCAATTATAGTAAGTATTACAGAGGTAACAGAAAAGGTGCAGGCTGAAGAGACCTGTGACTGTAGCTCAGTTTTTCCCTAGAATAAGCAGTATTCTAGCTTTAGTCAGCAATATCACATAACTACAAAAAATCCATGTGCATTACATTAAAAATAACCTTATCACAATATTAAAGTTCTTCACATCTTTACTTTCATTTATTCAGTCAACAAAATTAAATAATAAGTATGCTCTAGAAATTCCTCCTTGTATATCTGTTAGTAGTTTTATCTTTGAAACCATATGTGGTAAATAATGCAAGTAGGATTTCTTGATGGTAATTAAAATTTTGGCATGAAATTACCTTTTCAAAACTAAGTGACTTAATAATTGAGTAATGCATTCATAATTTTATCATTAGTCAGATTTGGATTAGAAAATATAAGTCTGTTTTAGTAAAATAAGTGTTTTTTGTCTTGACCTTTTGGTTTAAACAAGCATATATCCAACTCTGAGCTTGCTGTGTTTAATTTAGAAACTACATGCTTCGCTCTTTTGTAGTAAGGTATATAGCACTGCCTACTTATTTTCTGTAGTTTTTCAGGCATGCCTTGTTATTTTGATCTTTAATTTTCTCTGATTAGATTACACCCCTTGCTAAGGTTGAATGGTTCTTGCAGTTGTACCCAGGATCATACGCATGCTAGATAGAAACTCTAGCAGTAGATTATGTCGCCCCATTCTTTCCTTAAGTGATTTTACTGTTTTCTAATGTTGAAAGCCACATCTGTTTATTTTTCTCTACTTCTGGATCTTTATTTTTTTCTTTTTATTAAAATAAGTAGTAATAGTGCTTCACTTTCCCCCAAAGAGGAAAAATTTCACTATTCTACTACTCAAAAGGGGGACAAACTGCAATGTAATGTTAAACAGGTCACAGCATTAAATAACAGGATACCATGTATATGCTGAGTCTGTCTTTATCAATTACTTTGATGACTCATGAATTGGAACTTCCCCCCCATTTCCATATTTATGAAGTTTCTGATCTTTATACTCTCATCCTGAATTCTGTATTAAAAACTTATCTAGTAAGTCATGCTTATCACTAATTCAATTTTCTGTAATGTTCATTTGAGTTTTTACTGACTCTGCATTGCAGACTTTAATTCTTTCTAATCTTTTCCAGTTCCTTTTAAGCTATATTACTGGCAACTCTTTATATGAGCATTTTTGTTTCATACGTAGAATCCATGTTCCTTTTCTATCTTTCTCTTTTCTATTTTTACTAAGTTGAACATGTAACAGGGGCAAGAATTAAAGTTATCCCGTGCTTTCTTGTGTCACCCTTAAACGTGTAGCTCTTGTTTGTGTTTTGTATCTTGAGTCAAAGTTTCATATTTCCTTTCATCGCAGAATATCTCCTGATGTCACCATGAATTTTTTTTTAAAAATCCACTCTTTATGAACACATGTTATCATCCTATCTTTAGTCTTTAGTTCTCCAACCATCAAAGGGCATGCTATTTTGCTTCCACAAAATGACTACACTGAGCTGCCAGACTTCTTATGTTAGATCTTAAGTTTGAAGTATTTTGACTGGCATTTCTGATTTTGAATTATTATCATCTGGCTAGGAGCAAGATGGTAAGAGTCAGAGAAACAATGATAGGATTTTTATATTGCTCTATGGCTTCCTTTCACAGTAAACCACAACACATAGCCCTGAATCCTATCTTAATATGCTATGGCAGTGCCTTTTAAAAAGTGATTTGTTATTTTTAATTGTGTGTATGTGCACACATAGAGGTGTCTGTGAAGGCCAGAACCATTGAACTCCTCAGAGTTGTTGTTCCAGGTGGGGTGTGGGTTGCCTGATCTGGGTGCTGAGAACCATATTTGGGTTCTCTGCAGGAGCAGCACAAGTTCTTAACCACTGAACCATCTTTACAGTCCCCCAAATCGACCTCTTTGATCGGAACAACCTTCCTATTCAAGCATTACATTTCCTTTACTCTTTTTGCTCTATTTTCTTAAACTTCACACTTAAACTTCATCATAAATCTTCTTACAGGAATCCTTGACACTCCAGTATACTCTATTTTCCTATTTCACATCAGTTACTAACTCCTGTCCCTGCCCTCTTCCCTCTAACAACCAAGAGCAAACATCTAAATTCTGTTTGCTTACCTTCGTATACCACAGAGCATGAGGGGTCATTCTATGTTGCTTAGTTTTTGTATATGCCATGTCATCTATGTGTCTGGTACCTCATGGGTTCTGCCAGAGTCTCAGATTTTAACCCAGTTAGGTATTCTGACCTTTTCACCTTTGAACTCCTAATTCATGTGCTCCATCACAACCATTGGAAAAGAAAGAATCTGAAAGAATTCTCAACTCTATCTATCTCATACATGGAATTTAAAGCTGTCACATCTGCCTATATTTTCAGTAAGTAGGAGCCACAGAATAAAGAAATATGATACCTAAATGACCTACATTTTGCTTTCAGAATTCTTTACCTTTTAAAAATTAACCACTGCTCAGTAAAAAGTATCACACACTGACCTGCAGGTGCTTACAGCTCAAGTATAGTGGTATTTTCCTGGAGGGTGAATTGGTTTAAAGGAATGAAACAGCGTGTATATTCCAAATTGCTTCACAAAGCGCAGAAACTTTTGGATATGTCTTTATTTACGACAATTATTTAATTTTATGTATATGACTAATTTGTCTGCATGTGTTTCCAATATGCACAAGTCTGGTGCTCATGGAGGGCATAGATCATGAAGTTATGAATGGTAGCCAACCATCCTGTGAGTTCTGGGAAATGTACCCAGATCTTCTGCAAGAGCATCAAGTGTTCTTAAGTGTGAACTATCTCTCCAGCCCACTGTCATCTAAAACGCTACATTATTAACTGTAACAACCTATCCAGCTGTGCCTGCCATATGGATTTATGAATTCCTGTGGAGTATTATTATGACACATCCCCTTTTCCAGGGGTTCATTTTGACAGTGAAGATTGCGATAATGTGTTAACCTACAACTAACTAATGTGAGAAAAATGTAGTATGTTACAGTGAGAGAAGGGCTAAGTTTTCTTGGCTCAGTGTGAAATGGATAACTTATTTTGTGAATAGTATCTGCTTAAGATGCCATGATTATTCTCTCAAGCAGGCTATGACTTAAAGACCTGGCATAGTTTATAATGCCAGGAGAATTGGTCCCTTTGTAATCAATGCATTTGATTTGGAATTTTCTACTTATTCTATGAGTGTCAAAATCCCAAACCAGAATGGTAAACTCAAATCATCTAAGTTTGCAGCCCACTATGTTGGCATGGCAACCTAACTAAGAAGGCTGAAGTAGGAAGATTGCTAGTTCCAGGACAGCCTTGGGTACATGTTGAGACCCTATTTCAAAACTGTTTTTACATATTAATGTTTGTCTTTGATATATAGCCAGCTAATTAAATAATTTTTGAAAACAAGAATTCAGACACTATATAGTATAACAAGGCTTTATCCTACCTTTAACATTTGCTGATAATCTATTATCTATCATGATATTTATGTGTAAAGATGTTGTGTTGAAATCTTTTTTCCTTGTATGGTAATCAAAATTTAATAATGAAGAAAATTGGTTAACTTCTTATTTGAGCCTAAGGTTCATAAGATCAAGAATTTTGATTCTGGAAAATATTTAATCTTTGAGCATTTATCCAGAGACTATGTCTAAATTCTATAACCTAACAAAGTATTTCTCATTTCCCATGTAATTCACTATAATATCATGTGATACAATGCTGAAACTGTGTCAAAAGAACTATTCATTTCTTTTGTTCTCTTTTCCACTGAGAGTCATACAGCCTATTTCTGCCAAGCATAAAAACAAGTGGTTCTCATGAATCCTGCTGTGAAAGTCCACTGCTTATTTACAAATACTCAGTCAGGCTCTTGTTGAAGGATCAGCATTGATCATTTGTTCTGTTTTGGCTGGCTCATTCCTGGTAGCACTCTACTGGAAACATAATATGCTTTCACATCACTAGGCTCTTCATGTTCCAACTAGCACCTGTGATCCAAACCAACATCATGTTTTCTAGGGTGAGAAGCCCAACAAAAAAAAATTGGCATGTGGTAGAACTTCCTGAAATGATCAGTCTGTTGGCCATTCAGCCTCATGGTAAAATTTTTCACCTTATAAATTGCCATTTCCTTAAATATTGTATTGTATTTTTGTTTATTTGATCTATGGGCTTTTAGTTCTAAAAATCCAACTGCAGACAAACTCTGACTTTTTTTTTAAGGGCATGGAATATGGGGGGAAGTAAGCTTAAAAACAAAGAGTTATTCCTAATTTGAGCTTCAAACTATATAGAAAACATCCTACAAGTTCCTATGATAAAGTACTAATAATTGTCAAGGAGAAAAGGTGAATAATTGAGGTGATCACTAATTAAATAGAATCACTATTTTCTTTCCAATAAAGGACATAAAATTATTTACGTAAAACAAAGGAGCAAAAGTGGCAGAAAACAAAGCATTTTAAAAAATATTTTTGCATTTTCAAGGAAATGATCCTCTCTATTGAATTGTTTCAATAACTATTTATTAAGGGACATGAGTCTGTTTCTAAGTGTTATAACATGGCACTTGCTGTAACCACCCAAGCATCTTAAATCCCTCCATTATCAGAATAAAAAAGAAGAGTGAAGGCAATAAGTATGAAAACTGTTACTCTTGGACATTTCTTAGAAACCAGCAGGTTAACAGAACAAAACATAACAAAACAAAAATGGAGGCTCAGCCATATAAGGTCTGGAATGAACTAATCTACAGGCACAGAATATTTTTCACAATAATAAGTTTGTTCTTTTTTTCTACTAGTATATGAACAGTTGTTGCTATCTAGGTACTCAAAAGACTTATGAAACATGCCAGTTGTATCAGAAAGAGTTGACAAAACAAGTCAAAAAAAATCGTGAGAGGAGCACCATAGAACATGTAGACCATCTTTAGAGATGACTGACAGGGTCGCCGTCATCTTACTGCTTTCGCTTTTCCTTCTTTTTGCTTGTTTATTTTTTCTTTGTTTTATTCTACAGGGAAGATATAGGTTATTCTTCTTGACCTGTAAGGCCTCTCTTCCTCCCCTCAACTTTTGTTGACTTTTTCTTTGAGTGATACAATCTCATACCTGAGAAGAAGAGAGCCTGTGCATGGTGTATATAGACAGGTAATCCTCCGTAGTCCATATTCATAACATGAAATAATCTACCATGTCATTTTGGCATGGTATAATGTGTATAAACCAACTAAGCCCTGGAAATGCAGCTCAGTTTCTTCTTGTTCTGTTAAACAATGAAGTGAAGATGCAGATTTTATGAAGACGGTAGAGCTTGGATTTGTGAACTCTTCAACCTCGTGACACATTGGTTAGTTCTCTCACAATCTATGGCTTCTCTCATTGGTAAAGTAATAGAAGAAAGGTTGGAATTGGCTTATCATATTTAGAAGATAGGAACCCAGTTTCATATTGACATAAACATACTAGACTTAAGGGGAATCAAATAAGATTTCCTTCAGATCATTTACCATTAAAAATTTAAAGATACCTCATGTCAATGATAATGCATGTCTTTATATTGCGACTAATATTTACCCCTCACTAAATGCTTCCCTCACTGAATTAAGATGAATATTTCTTTAAGAGCATATATAAGGTCTCTTGCTAAGAACTAGAAATGAGGACAGGATACACATTGCACAGATTGTACTGCTAGTATTGGTTCTACCTAGGCTTGACTGATTTTCACATCCTTTTTAAAATTTTATTTTTCTTGGATATTTTATGTATTTACCTTTCAAATGTTATCCCTTCTCCCCCTCTTCCATACCCCCTCCACCCTTCTCCTGCTTCTATGAAGATGCTCCCACTTCCACCCACCCATTCCAACCTCAATGCCCTGGCATTTTCCTACATTGGGGAAACAAGCCTTTACAGGACCAAGGGCTTTTCCTCCTGTTGATGCTGAACAATGCTATCCTCTGCTACACATGTGGCTGGAGTCATGGATCCCTCTATGTGTACTCATTAGATGGTAGTTTATTACCTGGGAGATCTGGGGAGGTTTATTTTGTTGATATTATTGTTTTTATGGTATTGCAAAACCCTTCATCTCCTTCAGTCTTTTCTCTAACTCCTCCATTGGGGTTCCGTTGTTCAGTCCAATGGTTAGTTGCCAGCATTCTCAACTGTATCAGTAGAGCTCTGGGAGAGCCTCTCAGGGGACACCCATATCTGGCTCCTATCAGAAAGCTCTTCTTGGTATCAGCAATAGTGACTGGGTTTGGTGGCTACATATGGAATGGATCCTCAGGTGGGGCAGTCTCTTGATGACATTTTCTTCAGTTCCTGCTCCACTCTTTGTCCTTCTATTTTCTCCTGTGAGTATTTTGTTCCCCCTTCTAAGAAGGATTGAAGCATCCACATGTTGGTCTTCCTTCTTGAACTTTGTAAGTCTGTGAATTGTTTCTTGGATATACTAAGCTTTTAGGCTAATATCCACTTATCAGTGAGTGCATACCATGTGTGTTCTTTTTGTGATTGGGTTACCTCACTCAGGATGATATTTTCTAGTTCCATCCATTTGCCTAAAAATTTCATGTAGTCATTGTTTTTAAAAAGCTGTGTAAATGTACCATATTTTCTCTATGCATTCCTCTATGGAAGGACATCCGGGTTCTTTCCAGCTTCTGGCTATTACATAATTTTTCACATCCTTAAGCAATGGTGCTATAGTAGTATTGCAACATCATGCCTTGTGGTCTGATTACACATGACAAGAACCTGTCATGTGATTGTCTATTATGAAAGTATCTCTTCTGAGTCATTCATTCCTAGTGTCTCTGCCTTGGCTCACTGGCCAGCTGTGGTTATAAAGTTTTGGAGTACTTAAAGCATCTCTCAGGAAAATCAGAGGCAGATGCTTGCAGCCAACCATTGGAGGAGTTAGAAAAAGGATTGAAGGAGCTGAAGGGGTTTGCAACCCCATAAGAACAACAATGCCAAACAACTAATACTCCTAGGGACTAAACTACCATGCAAAGTGTACACATGGACAGACCCATGGCTCCAGCTGCATATGTAGCAGAGGATGGCCTTGTTGGGCACCAATCGGGGGAGAAGCCCTTGGTCCTGCCAAAGCTCAACCCCTCAGTGTAGGGGAATATCAGGGCAAGGAGGTGGGAAGGGATGGGTCGTTGGGGCAGGAACACCTTCATAAAAGAAGGGGGAAGAGGGATGGGTTAGGGGGATTATGGATGGGAAATCTGGAAAAGGAGTAACATTTGAAATGTAAATAAAAATGCCCAATTCAAAATAACTTCTCAGGTACAATGAAATTGAGACCAATCTGAGCTGCCTTAGTGGTGTCCAAGCAATAACGAATCATGATTTTTAGGGCCATATTTAAATACTTGTAATTAAAATGAAAAATGAAAGACTGCCAATATATGGGTACATATCCCTTTCTACACACAGAAGAACACACACACACACACACACACACACACACACAGAGGCATACATGCATGCACATACGCACGCATGTGCGCGCACACATACACACACACACAGATAAATGCACTCATGCAAACATATATTTGCACACAGAATGAGACAAAGTAGAATGTGGAGCCTTCCTCCATTCTGGCTACATACTCATTTAACTGTGATTCCATTATGACCAGAAAAATAGCATAACTCAACCCACTTTGTGTGCTTTCTTTTACAGCTTTCATGACATTAACTAATTGTTAGAAACATAATCATTTAAAAATCTTCTCACATTTTGCTCACTTTAAATATCATAAAAATAAGTGAAAGACAATATTCTTTAGTCTATTGAAAAACAGTTCAACATTATTCAAAATATTTTAAATACTCAAAATATCCCTGAAGCTGGGAATATAACTCAGTGGCAGAGAAGTTTGCCCTGCATTTTCAAAGAGTTAGTTATAATTGCCAGTAAAACACACACACACACACACACACACACACACACACACACACAATCGTGGCTGCTCTTATATTTATATAGTACCTGTTTTTTTTAAATAAGGAAATGAAATAGAATGTAGATACAGTTAATAGAAAATACAAACAACAAAAAGAAATAACAAAAGTACACTGACCTTAACAAGCATGAAAATTATGGCAGAGCTTTTCTCAACTGTCATTTTGAGTCTTAGAAAGCAACTTCCAAATCTAAGAGAAATGGCTAAATCAGCATCTTAATAGAGCTACAACAGAGCACAGTCACTCTGTGTTAATAATAGATGTGAAATCTGGACAAAGCACTCAGGAGACTTAGCTGAAAGGTTTATGCCTGCTTATGGGTTGTTACATGAGGGTAAATCAAGAACCATAAAAATTTTAAAAAGTAGTTTGTTGATTTTATGCTTAAGCAGGTGACAATGACCAAATAAAAATAATAAAATTATGTTTCTAAGTTTTAGTTGTGTGACTTAACACCATGGTTTCTGTAGCTCTTTACACTATTAACATTTGAGTTTTTAGGACAAAGATCAATTCTGTTCTGTTGCTTTAATACTGTATGAAGAACTGACACTCACGCTTTGAGCCAAGACACAGGGAAACATTAGTGCTTGCAAGTTCACTGAGAGAAAGGAGAGGACAGAAGGTAAAAGTAGAGGGATTACTTTCTGAGAATTGTGGCCCGTTATTCAAATCAAAGGGCAGCAAATCCTAGATTCCATCAGGTTATCTTAATTATGTGCTATGATTCAATATGCAAGGATCAATAAGTAGATACCATAAATATCAATAACACTGGAATCAAAAGCCAAGGTATCATGGTTCAAGTTTTAAAATGCAGCCAAAATGGGACCTGAAGCAGGGAGAAGAGTCAGAACATGAGACATCAAGTCCGATGACTTGAATTCAGAACCTCAGCATATACATAAAGAGCTGGGCATAACAACGTATGTACCTGTAACCCAAGCACTAGTGGTGGCAAAGGCAGGAGGGCTACAGTGGCTAGCCTTCCACTAGCCCATCCTCACACAGTGAGAGACTGTATCTTAAGGAAAGAAGGCAAAGAGAGATGGACGCAGTATATCCAGTGTCCTGCCATAGCCTGCACACATGAACATGTGCACACAACCACCCCCCCCAGACACACACACATCTATACACACTAATAAAATGCGATCTAGTACACTATTACATCATTTGGTAAGACATGAAGACAAGAGGCTAACTGAAAGTCTATAGTACAATGAAATAGATTAATATTTGAAGCAAATAAACACGTATTTGGTAATCTAAAACTATAAGGAATTGCCAAGTAGTGGGCACACGCATGAGGAAGGCAGTGGGAACGAGGTATAAAGTAGAAAGTCAGGTAGCATGACTGCCGTGTTGATCTCCTTGTGGTTATTCTGGCCTCAGAGGATATTACATTTTAGCACAGTAAGATTACTCCTGCCTCAGAAACACGTCAGCCTAGCTTGGGCTGAGCACATAACTGGATGAATCTAATCCTGCGAAGAGCATGTTGGTGCTGAAAGCTGAGTAGATATGAGAGGATAGTAACAGAAGCTGAAATGAGGAAACGCAGCTCACAGAAAGTACATAATCAGCTTAAGTCCGCAGTAGGGTAATAGGAGAGAGGAAAGGCTACACCGTGGCTGCCCCATTTTCCATCTTTATTTTGTCCTTTAGTGATTACAGAATAGTGCATCTGAAATAGTCACAGTAGGGGAAGGCGTGCTGATTCTTTTAGAGCTCTGAGGATAATCCATGTGGCTATGTCCAGATCAAGGAGAACTTAGGGAATCCTGGGGAGGCTTGCAACAAAAAGGGTTTCCTGGGTCAGATGTCAACTTTTATAATGTATAGACATCGGTTTTATAGTCTGGCTATATATTAGATCATGTATGGAAGTTTGTTCAAGGATGTTGGAAAGGATTATATCTCCAAGAAATTTGAATTTAAATGACTTAGGATAGGACACAAAGATTCCTAACATGAAGAGAACAAAACACGTTTCCACTTTACTATTTATAAAAAGGTGACGTGACCTAGTCTGTAGTAACCTTGGCACTGACCGTTCTGTGTCTTCACATAATCACTTTCTTCATCCTCCTTATTGATAAACTGCAGTTTGCTTATTACTAGCATCAAGAGAATATAGAATATAAACTAAGGCAGTATAAATGCCATGAAGGACTCCACAGATGGTCTGTTGTAGGTCTACATGTCTGATTTATTGGGAATGGGATCTAAGTTTACTGGGTGTGTGCTCTGCATGAAAAGTTCTAGCAAAGAAAATGCTAGCTAATATCGCCGAAATGAAAACAGCTTTAGTATCAGAATCAGCCAATTTTATTCCTTTTTTTTTAACATCTAGGATGCCATACTGTGGCTGATAGCAGTTTAGAAAGAGATGCCTGTTCACCAAACGCTATTCCTGAAGATGAATACCTAGTGGTAGACATTAATTTTCCTTACCTGTAAACAAAAGAATACCTGAAAGCAAAGATAAAAATGTAAGATCATATGATTCCATTCTTTATTTTAAAGGCTTCTAAAGATTATATGTGATGTGTACATGTCCTTGCATGAGTATTTTCTTTTTTCTTTTTTTATTAACTTGAGTATTTCTTATTTACATTTTGAGTGTTACTCCTTTCCCGGTTTACAACATCCCCCTAACCCCTCCCCTCCCCTTCTTTATAGGTGTTCCCCTCCCCATCCTCCCCCCATTGCCGCCCTCCCCCCAACAATCACGTTCACTGGGGGGTTCAGTCTTAGCAGGACCCAGGGCTTGCCCTTACACTGGTGATCTTACTAGGATATTCAATGCAACCTATGAGGTCAGAGTTCAGGGTCAGTCCATGCATGGCTTAGTCCCTGGAAGCTCTGGTTGCTTGGCATTGTTGTACATATGGGGTCTCGAGCCCCTTCGAGCTCTTCCAGTTCTTTCTCTGATTCCTTCAACGGGGGTCCTATTCTCAGTTCAGTGGTTTGCTGCTGGCATTCGCCTCTGTATTTGCTGTGTTCTGGCTGTGTCTCTCAGGGTCGATCTACATCCGGCTCCTGTTGGCCTGCACTTCTTTGCTTCATCCATCTTATCTAGTTTGGTGGCTGTATACGTATGGGCCACATGTGGGGCAGGCTCTGAATGGGTGTTCCTTCTGTCTCTGTTTTAATCTTTGCCTTTTTAATTTTTTTTTTTTTTTGGAGCTGGGGACCGAACCAAGGGCCTTGTGCTTGCTAGGCAAGCGCTCTACCACTGAGCTAAATCCCCAACCCCACATGAGTATTTTCTAATGGTGTACATTCCTTAGACCAAAGGTTGACTTCAAGTGTCTTCTCCCATCATTCTTCACCTTATTTTTTCAGACATGGTCTCTCACTGAACCTGGAAGTCTCCATTTTGGCTAGACTGACTAGTCAGTGAGCCTCCAGGATCCATCATCCCTCACACACCTCCTTACCCCAGGGTTGAGTTTATAAAACACACCACTGCTCCCCATTTTATGTAGGTATGGAGACTGAAGTTAAAGGTTTCAGACTTACACAGAAATCGCTTTACCCACTGAGCCACCTTTCCAGACCTAAATATATTTTTATATAAGAAATTTTCAGTGATTCAGCTTGAGTGATGTGGAATCAAAGGGTTCCACCCCAGCAGGGCTTGCCCTGCACTGGTTTTGTAGAACATGATCAAAGTGACTGGATCTCAAATCTAGTGCTACCTCAGAGTTAACCTTAGTTCTCTACAATGATATACTGGGGAGACTCAACCCCAGTTCTCGAGAAATGGTTGGCTATTTACAGCTGTCATAGATTACCTAGATAACTCTAAAGCTACCTGTCCACTCTTGGCCAGAGTGGTAAGGGGTACACGTGTGTGTGTGTGAGAACCAGAGAAGCAACTCTGGGTTTCTCAAACTTCAGTGTGCATGTGAACAGTGGGAGATCTCATTAAGAGTAAGATTTGGTTCAACTGGCCCTGAGTGGGGTCTGAGCGTTTGCCCTTATTATAAATTCCCAGGTGAGATCTCTGCTGGTTTTGACTAGTAAGGATCTTGGTGGCATAGGAAAAGGCTCAAATATCCCTTCAAAAAGAGTTGATAGATGAATAACCCGGGGACTTAATTACACCAGAAGGAATCATCACAAAACATCTCATTTCAATCCTATTTAATGAGAGCTCGGCTAAAGGTCATGAGTTTTTGGTGCCAAATGGTAACACTGGGTAGCAGAATTAAAGGGTACCTTCCAGAATTTCACTGGTGTCTGCTTCCAATACAAAAGAGCACTCAAGGACAACCAAAGTACATCAGACTCATTTTTCTATGACTACATTCCTGTTTAATGCTAAAAACCTATGTTTTCATATATTTTTCATATACATATGAAAATGATACCACCACAGTGACAGAACAGTGGAAATCTATGCTTTTCAAGAATGGTTATTTGCTGTTCATTTCTGTGTTACTGAGTGAAGGTCTGAAAATGAATGCTTTTTGAACCAGGATGAGCGGCCTGCCTTACAGAACATGTCATGGCTTTGCTGAGTACCCCACTGATACAGTAAGAGCCTGACTCATTTCCTACCCCCTGCATGAAATGTTACAATTGAAACCAGGATACCATATGGTAGTCTAAAATGCTCAGTAGGCCTGGTAGTTTTTGGTTATTCTGCCAGCTTTTAGGTGGCATTCAGGTTGTAAAAAGCACGAGAAAATTGTAACTACAGCCTGCATTGGAGGTTTCTGAATGGAAGGGAGAAGATTTGATCAGATAATCATTAAGTCACTGGACAAAACAGATAGATGTCTGACATGCTCCCTCATAACCTTCAAGATGTTCTTTGTTGTTTCCTTGAAAATTTCCAGGCTGCACCTGTCTTGCTCACAGCATTTCTGTGTGCGTGGCTTCTAATGGAGCCCATAATGAGAATATTTATTTCCTTGTCTTTCACCCTCAAGACTGTCAAGAATGTCAGAACAGCTCAAGGAAGTAGATTTCAGAGATGCTGACTGCTGTCAATGGAGACAGACATATTTCAGAAGTCTGTGGCAATTTTTAATAACATTCTCTGTGGGAAGAGGGAAGGAGTTAGGCACCTCATCATCAGGCAACACAGCCCCCTAGCTTCACCATGTTGTGTCCTTCTCAGTGCTACCATTACATGAGGGAAGAGGAATACTTTGAAAATATTCCTCTAAGATGAATCGTTGGAATCACTGTCATGTTACTGAAACTTAATACTGTGGAAGTGCTCATAGAAAAATTAGCAAAACGCCTGTCTTTATTTTAATCAGATTACATATTTACTAATTCAGTACTAATCTGAATACATTTCACCATAATCAAAATACATATTGATAGTTAACTGGTTTCCTTTAAAAAGGATCGGTCCCAACAATGCAAACACACTTAATAAAGACATTCATTAGCATTTATTGAGTTATAATTATGGAATAATATGACTAAAAAAGATTTGAGAGATTTGTTGTAAGTTCCTCCCCTTACAAGATAGGAAGAGTGAGGCCTCAAGATTTCAAAATATTTGTACAATTTAAGATAAGGATTTCAGTTAGAACCAGAAACAGCCCCTGTGTCTGCGTTCAGCACTTCTGATTTCATTTGTAAGATGAATTACTAAGGAACAACCCCCTTTTCAAAAGCACAAGCCCCAGAGACCCGAACAATCCCATATATCAGACAGACTTTACTCTCTGTTTTGCTTCAGGTAGCATGCTTATTCTTGAACTGAAAAATTTCAAGTCTTCTTTCTAATCGTTTATTCTGCTGGAAATATTAAATGTAACACTAGATTAAAAAGGAAGTTGCAGAGGTAAGACGTGTCTTAGTAGTTGAGTTTATCAAACAAACTCAAGGATGATTTACACGTGAGCTCCACAACCCAAGAAAGAAATCTATGGGACGGTATGTATGTGCCATCATCTGACTGCTGGAGAGCCAAAGATGGGTGTTTGGTCAGTGAACCTGGCTTGCCTGAAATCGCCAGACCCAAGATAAACCCTGTCTCAAAATAGAACACAACAAACAGACAAACAAAGCATTTAACAGACTAAGGTTGGTATCTCTTAAGGAATGTCCTAGGGTTGACCCATCACCTTGTACACACACACACACGCGCGCACGCAGACACACACACACACACACGCACACGCACACACACACATGCACATGCACACATGCATACACACATAGTGATTGCCTTTTTTTTTATTAACTCGAGTATTTCTTATACACATTTCGAGTGTTATTCCCTTTCCCGGTTTCCGGGCAAACATCCCCCTCCCCCCTCCCCTTCCTTATGGGTGTTCCCCTCCCCACCCTCCCCCCATTGCCGCCCTCCCCCCAACAGTCTAGTTCACTGGGGGTTCAGTCTTAGCAGGACCCAGGGCTTCCCCTTCCATAGTGATTGCCTATTACATACATACAAAAGAAGTTAAAATTTTGAATACAAGAAAAAAACTAGAAGTTTCAAACAGCACGTATAAAAGTTTGCTCTTTCAGCCACAAATGCCAAACAGAAATATTATAGGCTCATGATAGTAGATAACACACTGAATCAGATCTCCTAAGAATGGATGTTATTAATCTTTGAGAGGAAAAGATTTCTTTGTTTTAATTTTACATGTCTGAGTATTATGACTTCATGTATATTTGTGCATTACATGAGTGCCTGGTTCTTAAGAAAGCCAGAAGAGAATTCAGATCATCTCAAACTAGAGTTAGATGACTATGAGCCACCATATAGGTGCTGGGAATTGAACGTGTGTTCTCTGTATGAGCACCAGGTCCTCTTATCTGCTTAGCCAGCTTTCCATCTACTGAGTTTATCAAGTTTGTCACTGGGAACTCAGCAGTTAAGAGCTTTGACTGCTCTTAAAGGGGACCCAGGTTTGATTCTCAGCACCTACACAACAGTTCACAAAAATGTGTAACTTTAGTTCTGGGAACCTGGTACCATGTTTTGATCTCACGAACTAGATATATGTATGTATACATACATTCAGACAAAATAATCATATATAAAATATCTTTTGTGAAATCCTAATATGTATCACTACTTAACCCTGAATCAATGTGCATAACTTTTGCCTGGCATGTTTCAGTATTATTCTTTATGGACATAACCAGGATATTTCTCAGGATATGAGGTGACTGTTTAAAACACTTCATATCTCAGTGTCTTTTACCCCTAAATGTGATTAACTAAATAAGTGAACTGTTTCTTTGGTTCTGTTAACTACAATAGCAAATCATTACACCTGAGTTAAGAATGGCTGGCCAGAAACACTGGAGATTAGGAAGTTAGTTACTCCTGCCCTAAAGGTTGAGTAGCCTTGTTCTCTGAGCCTTTTTATTTGTGGGGTCTGCAGATAACTCTAAGCAGTGATATCTATGGATACCAAGTGGAATTAAATCACTGTATAGTCAGATGGTATACAGAATGCTGGAGAATTGCTTGTTGGTATAGAAAATCAAAACTCACATATTTGGTTTCAGAAGCTTAATGTAGACAGTCCATAGATCCCTTCCCATACACAGAGTAGGAGAAAATGACACAGCACCATCTTTTCCTTTTAACCTGCACAGACATAACAGGAACTGATAGTTTAGCTACATTGCCTGACCAAACGAGAGGATTCTGACTCTGACAGACTTGGACATCCTTTCCTTTGTGACAGGCATATAGTGACATGGGACATTTGTAAGTCTTATATTTTCCTATTCTAATTATAGGAGAAATTCACAATAGGTCTTACTCAGTATAGAAGGACTATGGAAATCACTATAAATGGCACTGTCTCAGTTGGTGTCAGGAGGGAAAGCATTCTGCAAGGAAAGTATCCACCAGTACAATGTGTACATGCAGACATATTTGTATGTACCTCCAGAATGGGGTGGCGGGCCGCACAGGAGGACCATTCCCTGACCTCGACGAACTGACACTGTGCTTCTTGTTCTTGTCTTAAAGTTTTCAAGATCTGTTGGGAGAAATGAAGGAAAACACATTTAAGCTTTATAGGCCTAAGATACCATGGGATACTGTGACAATTTCCAAGAAGGTAGTTGTGCTGAAAAATTATTTTGGATTCCATTTATACCAGGGATACTGAAACTTTTATCAATATGTTCCCTTACCCCTGTTTTCCATTGCTGAATTGTCCAATAAAACCGGCACTTTCCTTGTCTATTCACAATCAGAATAGCTAAAATTAAATGCGTAATTTAGTTCCTCAGATAACACTAGTCAATTTTTGAGTACTCAAGAACCACATACCACATTGTGCAACATACATAAAAAACACTTTTATTGCTCTAGAAAACTCTACTAGACATTACCAACTTAGGTGAAGAAACTGGAATTTGTATGATCTCCTACAGTTATGTGTCATTGTTATTATGCAAACTATTGTTTCTGTTCATTTCATTTCACAAATCTATTTTATGCAATAATCATTCTCTCTCTCTCTCTCTATATATATATATATATATCATCTATAGGTCTCTCTCTCTATATATATATATATCTCATCTATAGGTCTCTCTCTCTTTCTCTCTCTCTCTCTATATATATATATCATCTATAGGTCTCTCTCTCTCTCTATATATATATCATCTATAGGTCTCTCTCTCTATATATATATATCATCTATAGGTCTCTCTCTCTATATATATATCATCTATAGGTCTCTCTCTCTCTTTCTCTCTCTCTCTATATATATCATCTATAGGTCTGTGTGTGTGTGTGTGTGTGTGTGTGTGTGTGTGTGTGTGTGTAGATCTTAACTGCTCACTCTGATTCTTAGAGTTATAGTCCTGAGATATAGTCCAAGCTGGCCCTGAACTCACAATCTGAAATGCAGTATCCTTATGTTACACTCTTCCAGGTGCTGGGATTACTGGACTCTATCCTTCTGTGTACATGTTATGTGAATATGTATGTATATGTATACATATATATGTAAATACAGTATATACAGATATGGTTCAAATCAAAACAGGTCATTTTGAATTCTTATCTATTTTTAAATATCGATAAGAGGCTCATTATCATTCGAGAAAGTTCTACTTATACAAAGAAGGAAGGGAAGACATTGATAGCCCAAAGGCCACAACTAGAAGAAGAAAAAACGAGTTGCAAATAAATAGAGTGATATAAAATACATGTAATAAAGTGGAAAATGGTTTTCTTTTTTTTTTTTTTAATTCTTTTTTTTCGGAGCTGGGGACCGAACCCAGGGCCTTGCGCTTGCTAGGCAAGTGCTCTGCCACTGAGCTAAATCCCCAACCCCTGAAAATGGTTTTCAACAGATTGTTTTCACCTCCTACCTCACCAATATGAGTTCTCCTATTAATGAGCATAGAAAGATTCATAATTTCCTTTCCTCTGTCCTGTCCTAACTATTCAATTTAAAACTCAATTATGGATTTAAGTCTTTTCTGACTCAAGTATGGCATACAAGGTTACAAGTCATGTAGTTGTACCTACTGGGATAGAAGAAATTTGAATTCTCCCTTGGCCATTTGAATGGCTGCTTTACAATGATAAGATTATCTCATGAGAGATGAACAACAAGTATATAACAATTATATGAGCTCAGTCTCATTCCTCTTTATACTTACTATGAAGTCTACTAAGACTGATAGTACTGGTGAGTGATAGGGCCACATGAGCCTGAAAAACCTTTCCCGGCATGCTTCACACCCACTTTAGTTTCAGGGAAAGTTTAAGATACATTAAAATTACACAATCTTGTCTTCAAACAGTTTATTCTAAAAGTGGGTAAAGCTTAAGCCTATATAGGGTTTTTAATTATTATTGTTATTTTTAGAAAAGTTTCACTTGGTACCTCCAGAATGCAAATACTTTGAGAGTGATGGCTCTGCCTTATGCTAGCTCAAAAAATCTCTGTCAACTCCTTCAATGCAGTACCTGATCACATCAATCCAAAGACTATCATAGTGAAGGGGAAACATGTTTTAAATGAACAAGGCATACTGTCTGCCCCCCCCCAAAAGAAAACAACAACAGCAACAACAAAAACACCGGAATTCCAAATTTACATTTATGATGTAGTATTTATATTTTCATTGAAAAGTGTCTTAGTAACTTTCTATTGCCATAATAGGTTATTATGATCAATTCATTTATTTTTTTTAAATTTTTTTTTTTTGGTTCTTTTTTTTCGGAGCTGGGGACCGAACCCAGGGCCTTGCGCTTCCTAGGCAAGCGCTCTACCACTGAGCTAAATCCCCAACCCCCGATCAATTCATTTATTAAAGAAAGTATTTATTTGGGGCACATTGTTCTACAGTGTTAAGGTCTTTTACCATTATAGCAGGGAATATAGCAGGAAGCAGGCAGGGAGGCATAGCACTTCAGTGGTAACTGACAGTCTTCATCATTGTACTGGCTGATTTTGTGTGTCAACTGGACACAAGCTGGAGTTATCACAGAGAAAAAGAGCCTCCTTTGGGGAAATGCCTCCAAGAGATCCAGCTGCAAGACTTTTTCTCAACTAGTGATCAAGGGTGGGAGGGTCCCTTGTGGGTAGGGCCATACCTGGGCTGGTGGTTCTGGATTCTATAAGAAAGCCGGCAAGGGGAAGCAAGCCAGTAACATCCCTCTATGGCCTCTGCATCAGCTCCTGCTTCCTGCCCTGCTTGAGTTCCAGTCCTGACTTCCTTTGGTGATGAACAGCAATGTGGAAGTGTGAGCTGAATAAACCCTTTCCTCCCCAACTTGCTTCTTGTCATGAGGTTTGTGCAGGAATAGAAACCCTGACTAAGACAATCGTGATCCACAAGCAGGAGGAAGAAAGAGTGGGAGATACTGGAAAGAACTTGTAATTTTGAAACTCCCAAGCCTATCTAACTCAGTGGCTCACCTCCGCCAACAGGACAACACCTTGTGATCTTTCCCTAAAAGTTACACTAACTGGGGACAAAACATTCAAGTATAAAATTCTCTAGAGGATATTTTTGCTCAAACATTACAAATAAACTCTAGGTTATGGATGGAAAAAATGCTATTTTCCTTTTATTTAAGGAAATGATATGAAAGGAGATAAAGTAGAGAATTTATAAAAATCATTTTCATGGCATTTTTTTTATTAACTTGAGTATTTCTTATATACATTTCGAGTGTTATTCCCTTTCCTGGTTTCCGGGCAAACATCCCCCTAATCCCTCCCCCTTCCCTTCTTTATGAGTGTTCCCCTCCCCATCCTCCCCCCATTGCCGCTCATCGCATTTTTAAACTATTTTAAGTATTTTAAACCTTTATTCTCATAAGAGATACTGAATCCCAGTAAAGGAACTCCTACAGTTTGGTTCTTAGCATGTGTCGTCTAGATTTTGTGTCGTTAATCCATTCAATTTTCAGAGTGGCATAAAAATTAAGAATACTCAATCCAGTTAAACATAAGCAAACATTGCTTCTTTCTTAATAAGCAGAGTAAAGAAATGAGAAATATAGCTAGAAATATGGCTCAGTGGTTAAGGGAACTTGCTTATTTTCCAAAGGACCTGGGTTCAGTTCCCAGCAACTCACAACAGTTTGGATATCCAGTTCCAGCATATCTGACACTTTGTCTGTTTTCCACAGTTATTACACACACACACACACACACACACACACACACACACACACACACACACACACACAACACCCTCATACACATAAAAAGAAAAGTCAATAAATTTTCCAAAATGGGAAAGAACCAAGGAAATATATACAACTTTCAAGTGTCCTACTTGAGCTTTAGAAACAGGATCCAGATTTTTTTAACCTTCTGAATGCCATTAATTTCACACTCTTTGAGTTCTCAGAGCATACTCACATGACTTTTGAGGAGATATTTAGGAATGTTTGTTTGTAATTAATAACAAAGTATTCCAGAGGGTAGAACTGATCCACTTTGAATGGAAGATCTGTCTTTGGACAGACCTGAGTTTGGAAACCATTTCTGCCCCATGCTTATTGTAACGGTCTTGTCATTTTATGGCACGTACATTGAGGACTATATGTGCTTTGCTTTAAATTAAGAATCATGGCAGCAGTTAAAAAATACTATGAGGATAAGGCTAGATCCAAGCACAAATCCTTTAATGCTGTAGGATTTGTGTTTAGTATAGGCTCTGTCCACTGAGGAATGTTGTGATCCCATGGAAAATCATCCCCCAAGCTCTCATTTTAAAGGACATCCAAGGTGCAAATACACAGCAGAGTATACTGAGGATTCTAAGAAAAACAAATGATGTATATGCCCATATTTTTGGAATATATTAGCTAATATTTTCAAATATTATGATCCACCAATAGCTGGTCAAGTAGACATGTATATCATGAGCAATCATTATACTTGTACACTTATGACCAAGTTTGTTATTGGCAATCTTTATAACATACACAATAAATGTAAAATATACAATGTTCATTATAGAATATATTTTCATTCTAATCCAGCACTGAAACAAACAAATCCATGAGAGTTAGGGTCACGTTTCACAGATTTTATCCCAAATTGCTGTCTATATAGACATTCACTGAGACATAGATTTTGGGTTTGGTAATTTAAGTATATGTAGTGTGCCTGTGTGTGTGTGTGTGTGTGTGTGTGTTTGTGTGTGTGTGTCTGTATTCTCTTGTGAGGTTTTAATAGTAAAAACAATAAATAAAATAAACATAATATATTAAATATAAACTAACATATTTAAGTCACTTTAGATTATGATCATGATCTAGGTATGATTAAGTAATGATTATAACCACTATTAAAGAGAAAACATTATGGGTTAACCCTTCTTCAGATGACCATAACGCAACTTGCAACAATGGGTACATTTGCAAATTATATACTGAGGTCACACCATGTACTAAGTCCTATCCTTACACATCTTCATCTAGTTCCATTATAGATTCCAGTTCTTTATTCACAGGTAATGTATGAAAATTCAGTGTTAATGTAAAATCATTCACCATCTCACTGTTCACACGCCTGGAAATCTGTCAAGACAGTATAGTTATGTTTTCTCTGGAGCCACTGAAAGAGAGTCCTTAGCTTCACTAGGCATGTAGTGATGTCAAGTACACAGAGGAGCTAAACCAATTAATTGACAAAGATAAAGTATATGCAAATGAATTTCTTATCTATGATTGTAAGGGCAGTTTCACTACAATGCAAAGTGTGCTGACTAGGGATATCAGTCTCTAATCTTCCCTTGGCTTCCACTATGGCTAACTATGAGGAGATTGAAGTATTGGGTAGAATGGATGAAACAAGAGGAGGAGGAGCAGAAGGAAGAAGAGGAAGAGCATGAGGAGGAGGAAGAGAAAGAGGAGGAGAACCAGAAACAACTCTAGGAAGAAAACGGAATATAGCCCTGTTAGTAACTGACCTATTCTTTGGAAGGTCTCCCTTTAACTCATGCATTTCATTACTAAGATCACAGCTGAATATGAGACATGATATATGACAAAGAATTAATATCCATGTACCTCAGTTTCTTACAACAGGTTGTTCCTAGATTTACCTGTGGCTCATTGATATGCAATGCACAGACCACAAAAATAACTACCTATATTTTGGTGGTGACTTTATTCATCACTATTTTACATAAAATTTCATAAATAATGGGCTGGGGGAATGAATAGTTTTATGGTAGATATGTTTTTCAAATCATATTTTTACTGCTGAGTATCTATCCTTTATTCTCTTGTAAAATGTCCCATTGATATCTTATTTTTTTCATCAAATTGGAAAATGTGCTTCAGCATTTGGAATGAGCTAGCTCATCAAGGGCAGAAAAGAGATTTGGCAGTTAAATTCCTGGAAGAATGAAAGGCACAAAGGCCTTAAAAATTTCAACATACAACTAATAAACTTAGAACAGAAAAGCATCCACAATTGAAACCACAGAGTAAATCAGAGGGTCAGGTGGAAAGCACTGAAATATTTCCTGTCTAGAAAGTTATTAAATGTTGAAAGCTGGTTAAAAAAAAGTAGCTTCCCATAAATACTTGGGCATGTTCCAGAGCCAATAAAAGCAATATGATCTAAGAATTTTTTGTGAGAAATAATAACATTGACTAAGAAAAAGCAATTTATTTAAGCCCCCATTAAGAGACTAGCTATGGCACACGTGGGCAGGAAGGGCTGATGTGAATCTGCAAGCTGGCACCTCCCAGAGGAGCATATAAAAAGTTGAGTTGTAAAATGGCCAGGAAAGGTTAATGAGATAGTAACACACATCATGGTGCGCTCTAAGTCCACAGAGGAAAGGGAGAAAATGAAGAATGAAAAACTGCATAGTAAACTACATCCAAACCGTGACCATTTTTAGTTATGCGTTCTGTGTATTGTACAAGATAAGTTTAAAAATACAAATTTACATTTTTTTCTTGACATGATTAGACCTGGATTCTATTAATTCTCACAATGTGTCCTTAGCACAAGAAACCGTCAGCATCCATCTCCTGTCTTATTGCTTCCTTCAATTTTGAAAAAAAAAAGCAATCAATAAGGAAATCATTATCAATCCAGGAAGATGGTCAAATAATACATTGGTTATGAATGTGATTTCCATAATGATGATTTCAACATTTATAAAAAGAAAGAGCTATTTTCAGAGAGCAATTCCAAAACCCTGTTACCAGGCAGCGTATTTTAAATCTTGTCTTGATGTCTTCCATTTGGTCCCCACATGTGGGTGAACATATGCATGCTTCTTGGGATTGCAGAGGCTCGTACCCAGAATAAATCTGAATTCACAAAACCTCATGGGTTGCAAAGCCACATTTTTGTATATTTCCGCTCAGGAAGGAGGAAGAAACCATTAGTTAGACTGGCATGGTTCACTGGATTTCCAAGTGTGAGTTTATAGCAAGAGGGAGAATTGCTTAATGGTTTACCACACTGGCTTTGGAGTCAGAGGCCTGGTGGATGAGCTCAGCGCTCCTACTCCATTGCTGTATGATGTGGGTGAGTGAAGTTCAAGTAATCTCCTTGAACTTCAATTTTTTTCATCTCTAGTATCAGGTCAATAATTCCCATCTCATAGGGCTTTCTGAAGATAAAAATGATGTGTGTAAAGCACTTAACTCACTGCCTGCTCCGAAGTCAGTGGTCTGTAAGTGCTAGTACTACCACTGCCATTTTTGAGCATCAAAGAAAGGTCTAAATAAAGCGACTTACTGGGAGAAATGAGTTTAAATTTTTACTGGAGTGACATTTGTGTGTCGAAGTCAAAATTTTGTTGGGACATAGAACACAGAAATGGGCACACAAAGACACACACACAGAGATACACACACACACACACACACACACACACAAAGACACAGACATAGACAGATATACAGACATATACCCAAATACACACACAGATACACATATATACACACAGACACACAGACACACACACAGACACACACACACACACACACACACTACCACCACTACCACCATACTGATAAAAACTCAGGCACATCCATCAACTGTGTTTTTAAGCCAAGACTGTCCACCCAGTCTTTCATCCCTTGTAGTCTATGGGCTGAAATCATCATAAGACTTAAAACATTGTGGGTTTAGGTGATTTCCTAGAAGAAATTCTCTGATTAATATTGTGGTCTGAGAGAAACTGTGTTGCATTTTAACATAAAAAATAAAAAAATATTTATAAAATAGGAAATTTTCTTCTTTAAAATCAAATGTGTTTTTTTTTCTTTATAGAATTTCTTTTGAGATACCATTTCAACAGCCTAGGGCAGCCTCAGATTTGCTATGTAACTGAGGATAACCTAGAACTTATGATTTTCCTGCCTCTACTTCCAGAGAGCTGACATTGTGTGCATGTGCCTATGCCACATAATTTATGTGGTGCTGAAGATGATAACCAGGAAACACTAAGCAGTCACTTTATCTACTGAACCACATACAGTGCCAGACCTACTGTGCTATTTTTAATAAGAAATAAAAATGTATTATTATAAACGTTTAGTCACTAAGCATAAAGATTTGGGAATTCATCCTATACTACGTGTGTGTATGTGTATGTATGTATGTATGTGTCTATCTATGCATGTATGTATATGATACATATGTATACCAATGCTTAAATATATTCAGGTATACTAGTAATCATAACATCTTGATAGAAGCACATACATCTTAATCACTTTTTTAGGAAATAGAATTTTACTTTTTATGATGCTTCTGTGTGTCTATGTGGGGTATGCACCAATGAGTGCTGAAGCATGCAGAAAGCAGTTGGGTCTCTTGGAGCCCTGGTTACAAGAGGTTGTAGGTTCTGGGAATTGGGTTCAGGTTCTCTGAAGAGAGTACATACTCTTACACACAAAGCCATCTGCTTGATCTTCCTATGTCAGTAACTGTCATTTGTTTTTATCCAATGTTCAGCAAAAACTCATTAAGCTCCTTCTTGTTTGTTGCCAACTATTGTGTCAGCAACAACTAAACGAAACAAAGCAAATCCCATGCTATACCTTTCGCAAAAATCATTATATTGATTATTAAATCGATATAATCAATTAAATCATATTATTGATTTTGCCTAAAAATCATTATATCACTTATTTTCTGTGTAAAGTAAGGAACATGTTTTAAAATATTACATTATTAAATATAATATATAATTATGGGACATATATACTAAAATTTAATATATATTAACATTAAATATATCATGTTATTAATTCTTTGAGAATTTCATGCAGCATACAAAAATTTTATTATGTTTATCCTTTAGTGATCCCCAAAATGAACATAGATCTTCCCCCTTTCCCTCTCAAAAATCCTTCCTTTCTCTTTTTCCCCCCTTTAAGCCACCAAATTCAATTTGAACTTCACATATGCTCCTGGATGTGTAGATACTGACTGGAGCGTTGTTAATCCACTAGAGGCCATGCCCTTAAAGCAAGCTCTCTCTTTCTCCCCTAGAAGCCATCAGCAGCTCCTCAGGTAGAGATGAGGTCTTTTAAATGCTGTCTCCATGCTGGAATGTTGACTGTCTGAATCTTATAGGAGGTGCTAGAGTAACACTGAAAAATGAATGTCTTTTCTGGGCATCTTTCTATTGATATTTAAAGATATCTATTGATTGATACTTAATTCAATCAGTTGGTACTACTTATCAGGTCAGAAGTAGATCTACAGATAGGTAGCATATGCCTTTGAGATAGCTATAAAAACAATAATAAAATAAATGAAGACAAGTTGAATAATCCATGAAGTAGGTGGGAAGAAAAGGCAGAGCTGCGGAATTTGACGAAGGAATCATTACAAAGCAACTAAGATGGAGAAAAGCATATGAAGATGGCCAAAGATACATTTTTCTCAGGGCCAGTAGTCCGGCATTTAGTGAACCAGGTCACTAAGATAGTCTATGTTCCTTGTAAGATATTACTACTTTGACCTTTGATTACGGAAACAACACTCCAGCAAGCCCCAAAGATCGCATAGTTGGTGTTCTTTGCTGAGAAGGCGTCTATGGGTTACTTTGGTTACCTCAGTACTTTCATAAAAAATACCTCTTCAGAAGAATGGAAGGCCAGTTCTAATGAGCTCTCACACTTTTCACAGACATTTTCTATGTGTTTCTTAGAACCACTCTGTGAAGTTAGTTCTATCACTCATTCTCTGTGATAGCATGGAAAATAGCCCAGATTACAGATGGAGCACAGGAAGAGTTTGAACTAGAATCTAGGCCTCCCCAACACAGAAGCCCATAAATTTCGCCTCTGTTCTACGCTGAATTACATCATAGAATTAATAGCATGTAGCTGATTGTTCAACCAGCTCTTGTGACACTCACACTTTCTTACCTTCAACTATTACTTTCTCGGCTTCACAAGAAAATGAAGTTTGCTTTGCTGCCCTTTTCTCTCAAAGTGTAGGACTTTCCAGGGAGCTATTTTTATTTCCCATTTAAGTTCGTTCCTTCCCTTCATCTCTTTGACGTACTCTATTTTATCTAGCCCTTTGTACTATTTAAGAAGCCAAAGAGCAACTCAATTTAAAACATTTGAGCTTCCCTGTGTGCTCCATAAAAATGTGCACCTATCTAGCCCAGGAGGTGACCGTGATTAGCTGGGGGTGGCATCACAAATAATGCTGTTCTGCTTTAGAGACAGGTGCCCTAAAATGCAAGTTGTTATTACCAGCAGTTTTCTCTATAGGAGCTCATCTCTGTTCACATATCATCCTGCACCGGAGTGTTAATAGTTAGGCAGCTGCATTCTCTTGTCTTTGGTTTCACACTAAGACAATACAAAGAAAAACAGGAAAATAATTTGAACTATTGAGTTTCAAAGTCAAATATGGACTCTTCCCAAAGTCAAATATGCAAAGGAGTAGTGGGGAGCTGACCTCCCCCCCCACCCCAGCCTATATCACTGAATTTACTCTTTGCTATTTTCTCTCTTTGTTATTTTTACTGTAACAACTGTGTTTTTCTTTCCAGTCTTCAAGAGCCTTAAGGCTGACCCTGTCTTGGGACCTGTAAGTATGCCAATTTCTTTTTTTGATGTGGTCTTCCAATTTGAGCATATCAGTGTGTTGCTATAATTCTTCCCTGGAGGAGATGTAAAGCAAGGTGACCCCTTCTGAAAAGATCTGATGGCAAACCAGGACACAGTTCCTTCAAACTTCACTGTGGGGAACCAATAAATTATGTTGGGCCTCCTTACCTAGGTGAGCCAGTAACTTATAGGCATATTGTCACTGCTCCAGTTGACAGCACCTAAAAAGCTTTATCTAGCAGTGACAAGGGCTTCACTGCATCTTCTTAGATAGAACCCTACTCTAGTCTTTCCCTGCCTCCATATAGTCTAGCTCTTGCTCCATGCCATATGCAGAATTGCCAGATGGTAGGGTACAGCAGATTCTCAGGAAAGTCTCATGCCCTAATCTACACCTTTATATAAATAATTGATCATTTCAGTAAGGATAATCTTTTATAAGAAGGACAGAGCTGAACTCCCTAAGATGGTTTCATTGTCTTGAAAGGCAGTCACTCATGACATATGGTCCTTTTTCAGAGTCTGAGTCAGATGTTAACTTCAGCAGAGGACATTATTCCCGGTGATCTAAAGAAGATCTTAATTCCAGTTAATCTACCATATCTTTTCTTGATTATTCTTCATAGAAATCATCAGAATCACTGCCCAGTCAAACTTTATCAAGTCTTCTATTCAATGCTTAAAATTATCTGACACAAAACTACCTGGGGTGGGATACATTTAGCACATGAAATAGTAACACTGCTTAGCAAAAGAAATGCCATTACTTTGATTCATGCACCCTATCAAACAAAGAACAACAGGATCAAAATCTGGAATCACACCAGGGAATTGAAAGGACCTACTGCTATCACAGTTTTTACTCACTAGTCAGTGATACACTATGCATTTATCTGTTCTTTGTCTAGTGTTTGAAATATATATTTATTCTATATGTAAAGTCAGGCTCATTGCAGCCTTCAAAGAAAGAATGTAATTCTTCATTTGGATATTTCCCTTCATAACCTGTGCTTTTCCGAAGTGAAAACTAAAATCTGCAAGTTACAAATCCATTAGCCCAGTCTTCTTACTAAACAAGGTATCCTAAAAGCAAATCAGACATATCAAAGGAACACTAGAATAATTATTATATGAAGGAAAATGTGAAAAGTCACGTCAAGAGACTATCACAGTCAGTGACCTATAAAAAAATCCTTGGGAGTCTATTACAAAATGAGATGTAAGAGACACAGATCATGATCAAATCCAAGAGTCTACCAATCTACCAGCCACACAACACCTCATCAAAGCTCTGCTTCAAAGTAAAATGTATTCCTTCATCCCAAACATGCTCCTTCTGTTGCTTTTCAGTTGTTAATCTCCCAGAGATACAAGGCTGGGCAATGAATTCCCTGTCAAATTTGCTAGAAACACATTGGTTCGTTAAGTTCCATCCTTAGAAGTAGCCCCTCCCTCTTCAAGCAGCTGTGGGTTCCAGTGCTGAAGAGGAAAGACAGAAGTTGTCAGGCTCTCTGGAATTCTCTCAGCTTTGTCAAAAAGTTTTTACTTTCAAAGTGAATGGAAATTTCCATGTAACATACTCAGTTTTAGAACATAGAAACAATGAACGGGCAACTGCTGACTTATGAAAAATATTCTAGTCATACTTGAACTCATGTTTTTAAGAAGCTGAACATATATGGCCCTATAGTTATTTTAGGCAAATGAAGGCTGTGAAAATAAGCGGGCATAGTAAATTTCTTGGGTCAGAAGGCATTAATCTGCTATGCACAGGTTGAAGAACTTTGAAGGACAAGAAAAACAAGGATCTGCACAGAAGGAAATCTCTCAGATGAGGAGCAGCTGTTATGTATGTTGAATTTAAGATGTTTCAGAAACTTTAACCATATATTTTTTATCTCATTTAATTACAGTTTTGAAAATAAGACCATCATCAACTCTCCATGCAAGCTCTGTGTTTATTCACTAACTATTTAGATTTTGCTAAGGGTGCTGTTTCACGTTCTCATTTTCTTAAGGAGGAATCTGGATGCCAGGAGCTTGCTATGCTAGAAACAGACAAATGTGTTTATGCTCTTGCACAATGTCAGAATTTACTGAGTAACAAGAACTTTACAATGTCCAGTGGTTTCAATGCCCTGAGTCTTACCTATCAGATCTGGCCAAGGTGAGTAAGTACAGGTGAATTAAAATGTTTTAGTCTGATCTTAATTATTAATACTTACCTTTATAACGTACATCAATACTGGATAGGTGGTGCTTGGCAGCTGGTGTCATTTGTGAGTCTAACCAAGAGCTGTAGTCACATTCCTTCAAAATGGGATCAAAAGCTACTTGTGAAATTGAGATTCCCAGGGCAACAAATGGCCTGGAAACAAATTTTATCCAGTATGGAATAATGCAGAGTAAACCATACCCTGATCTTAACACACAGCAAAATTGTAGTGTAATAGGCCTCCTAATGATTAGCAATGCCACCGTTTAGGTTACTAGCTCTTAAATATATCTTATGATATATGATGTATGGTACAGAGGCAGAAAGGGAAGAACTAAGCAAGAGAATAAGAAAATCTGAGATTATCTCTTCATACTATTCAGTCCTGGGGTGGGTTACTTGGCTGTATCTGGAGATCAAATTAACATAATAGCTAATGAACAAATGAGACAAAATTTATTAATTTTATGTACATAGAGTTCATCATAAAATCAAAGTCCAAAGTAATGAGCAACATTTAAACACTCAGACAAAGCAGCACTTTCATAAAGGCATGGGATGACAAGTTTACGTGAACTAGGGCAGAAAATCCTGGGAGTGTGACTGAAAGATGTATCAGAGTGGGATTATAGTGAAGGCTCAGTGGATAAAGCGCTTACCATAAAACATGAGGATCTGACTTTGGATCCCCAGTGCCCATGGAAAAGCCAAGGTAGGGCAGGACACATTTATAATCCTGGCATGAGAAAACAGATATATGTCTGTTGTCCAGTCAGTCTAATCTAACAGGTGAGTTTCATATTCAGTGAGAGATCCTGTCTCAAAAAGTAATGTACAAAGGAATCGAAGGAAGATATCTGATGTCAACATTTGACTTCCATGTGTATACATATGTCATCTATGGGGTAGAGGGATGAAGGCGTTTATGAATGCAAAGTTTGACTTCACAGTTGATAAATCCAAGCTTGTTGAAGCCCCATATTCCAGGTAACTGACATTTTGTTCAGTAGTTACATTTTGTTCAGTAGAATACATTCCTCTCAACAGAATCTTCATGGCTTGTGTATGTAGAAAATACAGAATGGATAATTCTGAAGTAACAATTCCTCCAGTGGTTTCAATTTGAAATAATAGAGATGCCAATTTGGCATATTTTTGAGAGAATATACTTATAATTTCATAAATGAGGAGGAATAAAAATTTGTTCACTATTCACCAATGAATAGTTTAGTCACAGAAGACATGAACTTGATGTGGGTAAGTAAGACAGTTTTGCTAGTAAAGGCACTTTCTGCCAAGGCTGATAACCTGAGTTCAATACTCAGGATCTACACAGAGAAAGAAGAGAAGAGATTCCCATAAGTCCTCTGATTCCACACACACACACTGTGGCATTCAAGTGCACAAATACATACACATACATGACAAATAAAATATATAGTACTTTAAGATATATTTAAATATATAGTTTAATGAAAATAGAAGTTAAAATTTTAAAGAGCTTAATAAATATAAAAGAGCCAAAACCAAGACAAATAATATAAAATATAAGTAACTCTTTGGTGGTGATATACGCTATAGAAAGACAATAGGCAACCCCAGAATAAAACATTTTTATATGAAGGCTTGAAAAGAGATAATGCTAGAATGTTAAAACTTTTTACTTCCAATCCTACTTCTAAGTGTGGGAGGATAAGTCCTCTCCTGCCAACTCAGCTCTTGTCTCCCACTGAGTCTGCCAGGAAGGGTACAAAATGGAGCCAATGACACAGCAGTCCTAGGTGAGTCTTGTAGTGTGCAATTTATAACTGTGGTTGAAGTCATCTTAGGTCAGGTAACACTGGAGGAAACTAATAAGTATTTTCAGCTTACATTTAAAAGTTTAAAATGTCTCAGCAGCAAAACAAAACAGCTTCCAAAGGACAGTGAATAAAGGAGAGGACAGAAGATGATGTGAATGCAAACACCTGACTCTTACACGAAGATAGTTCTCCAACTTATATTGTGATAAAGTTCTGGTCTTAGATGGGGCTGCTCTGCATGAGAAATTTTAAATCTTATCCCCGTCCCCGGTTTCCTGTCAATCAACCCCCTATCACATCCTCCCTCCCATTCTTCTGTGAGGGTGTTCCCCCCAACCACCTACCCCTTCCCATCTTCCCGCTCTGACATCCCCTATGAGCCTTGGCAGGACCAAGGGCTTTTCCTCCCACTGTTGAGGGACCATCCTCTGCTACATATGCAGCTGGAGCCATGGGTCTGTCTGTGTGTAGTCTTTGGGTATGGTTTAGTCCCTCAGAGGTCTGGTTGGTTGGTGTTGTTGTTCTTATAGGGTTGCAAACCCCTTCAGTTCCTTCAATCCTTTCTCTAACTCTTCTGATGGGGACCTCGTTCTCAGTTCAATGGTTGGCTGCTAGCATTCGATTACAGTAATTTATAATGGAAATATAGTCATCTGTCTATGTTAACCATGAGCATTACATCCAAGAATTGAGCCTATTATAAATTTTTTTTGGTTCTTTTTTCGGAGCTGGGGACCGAACCCAGGGCCTTGCGCTTCCTAGGTAAGCGCTCTACCACTGAGCTAAATCCCCAGCCCCGAGCCTATTATAAATTTAAAGTATTATGGCCAAGTTAGTATTTATACCAATCCATACATTTAAGTAGTAGTTACTTTTCTACTACTATGATGAAAGATTGTGACAATGGCAACTTACAGAAAAGTTTATTTGTGCTTATGGTTTTGAGGATTAGGGTCCATATGGTAGGACAAACACATGAAGGTAGGACGAGGACCTTGAGGGCTTATATTCTGAAGCATAAGCATGAGACACAGCAAACTGGGAATGGTAAATACTTTTCACTATCAAATACTTCCCCTATGATACACCCCTCCCCAATGCCACACCTTTGAAACCACCCAAATATCATCACCAATTGTGGGCCAAGTATTCAAATACCTAAGGCTATGAAAGATATCACATTCAAATCCCCATGTTCCATGTGCATTCTTTGGGCATTCCCCTAAACATCACAGTATAATGACCACTTACATACCTTTTACCTTCGTGGGGTATTACAACGAATACAGAGATAATTTATATAGTAGGACATGTACAAGTAAAGTATATACTGCATCGTTTATATATGACACTTAAGCATTGAGAGACTTTGCTATCTGAAAGGATTTTGGAGCCAATGCCCTAAAGACAATGGGGAGAATGAATGACTGCAGTCAATGATGGGTAGAGAAAGTAGTATGCTGTTGGAAGTTGATCCTTTTGTGAGTAGTAGTTAATCAAATCAATAGTCCATTCGTAAACACCATAGACCTAGAACTATGAGGATCTAGGGTTTGGTATTAATTTGTGGAAAAGCAAACTACCAAATTTCTCCATTGGCCCCTGTGACCTCATTCTTCTCAACACACATAAGCTCTGTTCACTGTCCTACTGTCTAATGAGTACAGTGGATACAGATATCTGTTACATCGGTGCAAGCTGTGCCTGGAAAAGAAGCCACAGCATGACTGAGTTCAGAGAGATTTGTGCAAGCCCAGAATGACAACAGACGTGCTGTCAGTGCTCTCATTTCCAAACGAGGAGGTAAACGTCTAACAAGCTATGTCCCATCTTAAAGTCCTGAGTACCAGCCCCTGTATTTCCATCCTTGTAATGCACTCTGGTTTCCAACTGATTTGTTGGGTTTTCCTCTGCTTTAGCACTTCTTTGTTAATGTTTCCAAATCCTGATCTCTAGCATGTCTCTAGTGGGCCCTCTGAGGCAGCAGACTTCATAGCCACAATACGCTCTGGGTCAGATTTCTAGAATTTGTTTTAGAGATGAGGCCATAGTTAGCAGGCCACCATTCAGCAAGGAAAGTGGTGGAGCTCTCTTAAAGTTTCCTCCAAATACATGTGTATCTTTGAGTAAGCAAGCAAAGGATATAAGACTCTATGCTGTGGCTTTCTGGAACCCCAGTGATGAGAGATTCATTCGTGTCTAGTCTTATGGGAGGTCTGAGATCCAATTCAACCACTTTGAGTTTGAATGAAAAATTGGCCTTTAGAGTCAACACTATGAATTCTTCCTATATGCCATCTACAAGTTCAAAGATTTTTCATGCATTAATTAATTTAAACTTCTCAAAAATTCCATGAGATATCTGCTATAACATTTTGTTTTGTATGTGAGGAACTCAAACCTTTCAAGCTAGATAATTTGTACCTCCTAGTACTAAAATTAATGTTAGAATTCTAACCCAAGATGTCCAGTTCTAGATAAAATGATGTTTTCCCTCTTTGTATTATTTTGTTTGTGTGCTATAAAAAGCACACAAAAGAAAGTAGAAAATGAACACAGAATTGAAAGAACAAAACACTCATATGGTTCAAAGATAAAGCATCCGAGGTAGAACATTTTGGAATTCTTTATATGCTCTTCCTAGCTTCTAATTATCTTTTTATTCTGTTTTAATATCTGTTATATATACATATATGTACACATATGAATATATATGAATGCAAACATACACATACATATATGATCCTAAGCAATATGTTATTTACCTGTAAAGGTCATTAGTACTCATAAAAGTGGTAAGAAACTACAAAATGTTTTTGGACTTGCTTTTCCATGCATATGCATGTATGTGTGCATATTTGTGTGTTTGAGATGCATTGCACATATGTGTACATACTTCGGGAAGCCAGAGATTGGCTGTTGCTCCTCAAGAGCTATGCACTGACATTTTGAGACACAGGCTCCCACTGGCCTGAAGTTCATGAAGTAGGTTACGTTGTCTGGCTAACGTGTCTACCTCCCAACCCAGTCTTGGGACTGTAAGCATGTGCCAACATGGCTGGTTTTTCAATGTGGAATGTGAATACTAAACTCAGGTCCTTCTGTTTGCAAGGCAAGCACTTTACTGACTAAGCCATCTCCCCGTTTTCCATAGAGAATCATATATTACAGGAATAGCTACATTTCATTATCTTAAATATCTCTCTATATAAATGTTTAGACATAAAGGTAGATACTTCCTCTGTATCATCACCTTATAACCTTATCCCCTTCATCCTACTTGTGATTATGATATAATATACCATCAAAGACTGTTTTCAAGATTCTTCCTATCGTGTGTGTGTGTGTGTGTGTCTAAAAAATTTAGAGTTTAGACTTAAAATCTCATTAAGCAATCATCCCATCAATTTTCTAAAGGTCTTGAGAGCTTTTGGTGAGAATTTCTGCTACTTCTCTCCAACACTTACCACTTATTTTATTCTTTGTTAGTTTTGTCTATAAAATGGTAATTTATAATTTCGAATGGGCCTTACATCTTACTTGAAAATGTCACTTTATGTCATTTATCCTGCTGTCTGCTGGGATTTTTTGTCTTTCTTTAGTAACTTGGTGTTATTTATACATGGAAGTTCTTTGTGTGTTCTCTTTTGGTTAGTTACAATTTTATAAGTATCTCAGCGTGTAAGACTTTCTGCAGTGTTTCTGTTATTTGATGGATGGAAGTCCTGTGAATGCATCAATCTTTTCTCTGATTGACACTTTCAGCTTCTTATTTAAGAAACTCTCTTTTCAATCTCAAAGTAAGAGGACTCTTTTCTGTACTTTTTTCTGAAAATATTATGGTTTTGTTATGCTCGCTTTGGTCAAAACGGTGCCCCTTGTGGTAGCAATATGCTATCCTGCCAGCTGAGGTCAGTTCTTACTGATGGCAGCTATATTTTATAAAGCTGCGCTGATTATTAACTGCTACACCATTGTTCTTAGGAGAAACAGCATTAGGTTCCTATGTAACTCTGGTCACTGCAATTTCATCAACTGCTTATCATGTAACCTTGTTTTAAGTGTGCTTCTGTTTGAGGACATTTTTTTAAATTATTATAATTTTTTTACAGTCCAGTCATTAACCCCCTCCTGATCCTCCCTCCCACAGTTCCTCATCTTATTCCTCCTACCCCATGTCTCCAAAAGGATGTCCCCACCCACCACCATTCAACCCCTGCCAGGCCTCCCCACTCCCTGCGGCCTTTTGATATATGCTGATTTATTATCATTGTGCTTCTGGCCAGAAGCACAATAATTCATGCCTGAATGAAGTTTTATGTACAACATGTATTTTCTGTCTGAGCCATGGCTTCCCTGTGCTTATAAACACTAGATAGCACTTCAGTACCATTGCTCTGGGCAATGCTAAAAGTCACCAACTACAAGCGCTGGAATGCAAATGGCCTGCCACTAAATAACTTGCAGAAAGGACACTTGTTTATAGTGAAGGAGCTGACACAAGAAGGCTGAGTATCACCTTGGTCAATCTCAGGTTGAAGAAAATGAGTGTCAAGTGACTCAAATAGCTTCATCTTCTGTGAACATCCACAGGTAACTGCAAAGGCTCTGGGTGTGGATGTACGTGCTATAGATACATTTCAGGGCACCCAACTCAGGAATACATACCCAGAGGCTCCTGAAAAATGGCCCTGCTAAATATCTAGTGTGTCATGCTGAGTTTATACATAGGTAAGGCCAGAAGTTCCCCCTAGAACATTTGGCAGGTGAAATCATTACACACCAGAAGATGATGATGATGGTCAGAATAATTTAATAGCTACAATATTAGTAATAGTAAGTGGGAAATGCTAGTAATGATAATAGTAACAACGGGAACGATGTTGAAATACTCCTCCTTTGTTTTTATGCTACTTAAAACAATTCTGTCTATATGTGTGAGTCTATTAGGGTATGTGCACATGAGCATAGGTCCCTGTAGAGGTCAGAGAGGGTGTTAGAATCCCGGGACTGGAGTTCTAGGTTGTTATGAACTACTCAATGTGAGCTCTAGGAATCAAACTCAGGTTGGCACGGGTAATACGTGTTCTTAACTGCTGGGCCATCTCTCTAGGCCAGTATAAATAAACCCAGTATTTTTACTCATAATCATTTCTCTAACTATGAAAACATCTCCTTAAGGAAAGTAGCAAAGACTCCATTACTCATTAAGTATGATATGAAGAAGATATGTGAAACTCAGGACAGTTACTTAACATTAAACCTCCGAGGATTAAAAAAAATCTGGGACAAGAATGTAATGAAATTACTTACATTGGCGTTTGAAAGCTCCTGCAGGGTGAGAATGACATCCTATATTCCTTAGGCTTTGAAAACCTATCTTTATGTTCTTAGGAGATAGATGGGCCATGAAATTTTCTCTTAACCATGATGGAGAAAATTATGACATGCTGGTTTGAATAGCAAAAGACGTGCTTTAAAAATGTGGGTCTTAGTTATCTTATAAACCTTCACTGTCCTCCTTTGATCGATGTCTTTATTATTTTATGAAAATCCATAATAAGGAATAAAAATCATCTTATTAAATTGACATACTGTGCCTAGAGCAATAGGCAAGGCTGCAGAGATTCATCAACTCAGTTCAGCTGTGTTATTAATATTGCTCTTCCTGATTAGTGTTAATTGGAATATTTTAATTGATGCAGTGTTTTACTGCCTTCACAGCTTGAGTGAGCTGAAGTGCAGACAACAAGTTTTCAATAATGGAAACTAACAAAAACTAGCTTGATCTTATTATGTTCTGTGTGGACATACTGTGGCAAATAGACATTCCAAAATTGTTGAACTGGAAAATGGAATAAAAATAATGTTCACTCATTCAGTTCACTTAACATGCTTACAATGGCCTTGCTTTATGGTCTTGTGATATGAGAATGGACAGGGCACAGTCACAGCAGTATGTTGGTAGTTACTGTGGTTAAAGAACAATGCATGGTTTAGGAAATAGAGTACTCAGGTGTAGGAAGAAAGGTTGTGATTTAAGGAATAGGTTCAGAGCTCCGGAGAGAGGGATTAGGGCTTAAGAGTTTGTGTGGATCTTCCAGAGGACCAGAGTTAGGTTCCTAATGCTAAACTGGTGGTTCTTTGGGGTTTCTTTGGGTACCTACACATGTGCAAGTCCCAACTCCCCATCCATACACATATATGAGAATTTTTTTTTTCAAAAAAAAAAACAAGCCTAAGAAAGTAGGTAACAAGAGCAAAGACTTGGAAAGGTGAGGACTTACATAGGGACACTGTAGGGAGAAGAGATTCTAGCTAAAAGGCAGGATCCTAAACAGTCTTCAGATCATTTTGGCTAGTGACGAATGAATGAAGGAGACAGGCAATGCGGAGGCAGCACAGGGAGCGTGGAGGCTGACAGCATCTCTTGCTCTCATTCTGAGTGAATGCAGAAGCCACTGAAAGTCTCTCTAAAGCAGACTAGCATGGTGAGGCTCATGGCTCATTTTCTTCAGCTACAGTAATTGCCCTCAGCAAGCCTGGGAGAGCGCTACAAAATGAAGGGTGGGAAGCTAAATGAAAACACAGCCTTTGTCTCTGAAGGTCTCAAACTGTAGGAAGACATGGGCAACTTCCAGATTTTGAAGACAAGGCTAAGAAAGAGTTCTCTAAATGTGCAAACAGAATTCTCCGTTCTCTCAAGGAACAAAACAAACAACTTTTTTACTGTATGAGGAAAAATATAATTGCATCGTTTATAATACATGGTCTCAGCCTGGAAAATATTAGAATTTCGATGAAATAAGTGAGAGAATGAGACAAGGGGAGGAAAGGGGAGGATCAGAGTAAAGGCATAATATCACAATGATCAAGGGACATAGTGTGTCAGAAAGACACATAGAGCTAGTGTGTATAGAATCATAATGATCCCAGACTTGTTAAAGAAGAATGATTTTTTTAAGTTGCAAGAAGGTTAAAAATAGCTCCCCTCTCTCCCCGTGCTCAAGGCCAGCCTCTTCTCTCTCTCTCTCTCTCTCTCTCTCTCTCTCTCTCTCTCTCTCTCTCTCTCTCTGCCTTTCTCTGTCTCTACTCCCTCAACTCCCTTTCCCATGCCCTGAATAAACTCTATTTTATACTAAAAAAAAAGGTTAAAAATATACTGATTTCTCAGTTACACCATGTTTACTACTAAACAAGCCTTCAATAAAATGACTTATTTAACTTAATTCCAACATTTGCTAAACTGTATTTGGCCACTGGATATGCTGCTTTCCTTTATAATTCTTTAGAAGAATCTATTAGTTTGGGGGAATGAATCCTGTAAACAACAGGAGGAAGGACAAGAAATGGAGACGTAGTCTGGTAAGGCGTAGAGCTACATAATACCATCTGGATTTCAGGAAGTTGTTCCTTAAGTGGTATGAATGCAGGATTGTTACATTAGCAACCTAACAACAGAAGTGGGGAAAGCTAAAAGTGAGTGCAGATTTAGTGGTTATCTTATTCTTAGTCTTGCCTCCACTTTTTAAAAGGGAAGATAGGTACTTATGCTTATGTAAGGGCTTAAGTAATTAGCATTTCTCCTGATAAATCTAAAACTAAAGAAACTGAAACACAATGCAGACTTGTAACATGCATTCGTCTTTATTCAGAACAATGGCACAAGCCTAAATTAGATTTCATTGAATTAATGTGGCCGTGAGAAAACTTGGGAGTATATTTGGCTTGTGTATTAAGTATGCCTTTTATTTTTAGACTGCTACTTTCATTTTCATTTTTTTCCCCTCAGAGAAATAAGGTCACACTAGAAACCATACCAGAGAATTGAAAGGGATATTGAGACATGAATTTAATCAATTGTATTTTTAGGTAAAAAGATGTAAAAGGATTCTGCTTGATTTTGGCTTTAAGAAACTCTGGAAACAGGGGTTGGGGATTTAGCTCAGTGGTAGAGCCCTTGTCTAGCAAGCCCAAGGCCCTGGGTTCGGTCCCCAGCTCTGGAAAAAAAAAAAAGAAAAGAAACTCTGGAAACTTTGTTCCTTGCTTATCACAGTGATGAGGGTTTTTCGTTTTTTTTTTTTTTTTTTTTTTTTTTTTTTTTGTTCTTTTTTCCGGAGCTGGGGACCGAACCCAGGGCCTTGAGCTTCCTAGGCAAGCGCTCTACCACTGAGCTAAATCCCCAACCCCTGTTTTGTTTTTTAACTTTCCATGTTTTTGTTTTCAGAAAAACCTGTGGGTATAATTGCTTAAAGGACAACTCTCACAGTTTCTTTTATAAGAACTCCAGTGCTAGTCATAGGTTAAAACTTCAGTTGATAATGTTACAGTGTAGCTTAAACTTTTGTATTTTCTTTTTTGTCATTAAGTAAAACACAATGAAAACAAAGACAGATTTGGGCTGTTACATCACATTTGTCAGTATCCAATGATTCTGTGAAACATTGGGTTCCTTTTCCAGGTCTTTCCATGACTAAAGAAAAGACAAGTAATTTTTTTTTTTACAAATACTCTGAAAAGGGTTTTAATTTTATGTAATCCTGAACATACAAAGTTTAGATACAATAAAAAGGGTGTTCACTCACAGTCAAATTTTAGATAATTCTGATTAGATTTTGCATGGGTCAAATATTAAGAAAAGGAAGAATATGTATCAGACAGGAAGTGAGAATGAAGCCCAGAAATGACACTACTTTGTACCAGACCATGGGGAGAGGTGAGTAGATATTTAAAGCAATGGCAGCAGGAGAAATCAGAATCCTGCAGCACCTACACCTTCTCGAAAATCTTAGAAAAAGCCAAAATATATTACAGTTATTTATGTAGACTGAAAGTCAAAGTCCTGTCTCACTGGGTTCAATGACCACAGTCGGTCAATTGGTGTAATATAGATTATTTATCCATGATGACTACACTTTCAAGATATTGATTTTTTCAGGAACTTAACTACCTATATTTTATTGTGGGCTTGGTAACGCTTATCTAAATTAAAAGAATATAATTAAATTGGCAGGATGGAAATATAATGTTGCCTCTGAGTCTCCTTAACCTGGGTGGAGATCATTGGGTGGTTTTTGTCTTTTTTTAATAGTATTTCAAGTTATTACAGACTCAGTGTTACGTCTCCTCTAATTTTATATGTTAAAATCCTAACTACCTATGTGCTACTATTTAGACATGGGGACTTTTGGAACCACCAAAGGACCAATGAATGAAATTAGTCACCTTATAAAAAGGGACCCCTAGAAGCCTCCTCGCTTTCCTACACACCAAGGCATAAGAAGAGACTAGTCTCTGAAGCAATAAATAGCCCTCCCTGGATGGCAAATCTGTTGCCATTTTGTTCTAGAACTTCTTAGGCTGCAGAACTACCACAAATGTGTTCTTTTGTTGTTTCTACGTCATTCAATAGGATGGCATCTGACATAGCAACCAAAACAGAGTGAGGCGTAGTTTTCAAAGCACTCAAGAAATCATTTATTGTTCCTCCCAAAGGAAGATGAAACCCTGAGCTGTCAGGTGATGCGTTTAAAGTGCCTCATTTGCAGCAGAGCCAGAGTTGAAACCAGACTGATGCTGTCACTCCAGCCTCATCCTGCTACCTTGTGCTCTGTGCTGATAGTTAATGCAGCGTTCCTTCTGACAATGCTTCCTCACTATGAGCGATGCCATGGTTCATCCTTAAATGCATTTAGACACAGACATTGTTAGTGCATCCTTTGAGGACGACACACGACGTACATTGCAAGCACTACATATTTCCAAAATTCCTGAGGAGAGCAAAGCCTGAGAACCCTTCCTATGCTGCCTTTTGTAGGGTATTCTAGAATGGAACTCAAGCTGAGGACTTTGGGTATGTAGCACTAGGAAGTCAACAGTTCTGACCAGGTGAACCAGGTCGTTAGATTCTGTTTGCAGAGTTAAAACGTAAGTAATAGTAATTAGCTGTGGTGATCAGAATCTATAAAAGGTGACATAATTTATTATGAACTAAATAAAGAGATGAGTTGGTGAATGGATAAGGAAATGATACCTAAGGACATGTGGATTTTAAACATGCTCAATGCTGTGCTATAAATTCCCCACAAGTAAAATATGTATGGCTCTGTATTTATTCTATGTTTGTCTTCCTTTCTTGCTTCCTTCCTTTTCCTCTTTTTCTTTTCTTTCTTTCTTTTTTTTTGGGGGGGAGGGTTGGTAATTCAAACTAATCACAACAAACCAGGAAGTGGTACGTGTTAGGTCATAATTATTTATGGACATTATTTGAGTCACTCCTTCATCAAGATGCATTCATAGGAATTGGTTTCCAACCTTCAACTCTTTCAAATTAGGAGAACAAAAATATCCACGTGCTTTCTCTTAATGTATTTTGATGCACTATGACCAAGGCAATCACTGGTCTTCTCATCTTTTCATCTATGATATTTCATTCACAGCAGAAAATGGGTTGGTGGTATATTGACAGTCACGAAGGAAGTGATGAGAAAGATGTGGCTATCATTGTCAGGGCATTCAAATAAAAAGCTAGAAGAATCTCTCTCAAGAAGTGAGCAAAAATACAAATTACTTTGCTTCTTCTTAGTTTTGCTTGTCTTTGGTAAAACCAGACTTATACCATATTCATAAAGGGAGGTGTCAATGATTAGACACCCAAAATTCTTACATCCATTATAGCTAAAATTTAGCCAATGGTTATGGATAAAAGGTAGAAGTGTCAATACACTGCCTCACTGCAAGTAACACTACTTTTTTTTAACAATTTTAATTTTAATTTAATTAAATGATGCAAGAGTAACACTTGCTTAAACATTTTACAAAAATTCAATCAAAAATTAAAAACTTAGTCAATTTCAACTTTTCTACAAATTTAACTAGTAGCTGTTTTGGTCAAGTCTACTTTTAGCTGAATTGATGTGAACAGGTACAAAAGACATTGAATAATTCTCCTCACCACAATGGAGGTTTTATCACTTTTCCACTCTGCATGGCCACTCTTACGGGTTGACAAGAGAGATTAATTGCTTTTATGAATAGATGAAATTGATAACTAGCCTTCTTGTAGCTTTAGAGAACTGAGGATGAAGGGGAGTAGAAACGTAAACTGAAAAGTAAGATTACTATTTTCAGAAAGCAAACCCATATTCATTTGAGGTGAAGGTAATTATAAAGGTTTTCCTTCCTTCCGTCTTTCCTTCCTCCTCCCCGCTCCTCTTCCTCCTCCCTTCCTCTCCCTCCTGTGTCTTTCTTTGTTAATGCCATTTTATATAAGGTTATCTTTCTTTAATTCATCTCCTATTGTGCAGAAATAATTTAGCAACTCAACTTGACGTTCCCCAGCAACCATGATGAAAACGGTAAGACCTCCCCAAGGAGGTTGCCCATCTCAGGTCATCGGAGATATGACAGAGTTATTTCGATCTTTTATGAAAGCTCTGCCCTGCTTTGCAAATCTTCATTTGCTGGGGGGACATTTCCAAAAATACTGTTACTTCAGGATGTTTACTCTGTCTATTTGTAATATATGTGTACTTTTAATAGTGTGGAATATTTTACCATCACACCTATTTTAAAAGTAAGAATTTAATGTAAGGGTCTAGCAATCTAGCTCTCTGTCTCTCTGCTTCTGCATTTCTTGAGAGAAAAAGAAGCTAAGATTATAATAAACACCTTTCTACATTAGAAATGAGCATTATGTGAAGGGATTGGTTGTGACAGGTGTCTCGTAGCAAGATGGTTTCTGTAGCTGATTTTTCCTTAAGGACTTCTTCAGTTTGTGGAATAATGCTACAGAAATCTGAGTGCATTTGTTAATTCAATTGGTTTTCTGCCATTTTTGCTTAGAGAGCTCACAGCCAGAATTAGAACACATTCAGTTGCAAACGAAGAGATGCATGTATCAATCAGCCTTAAACATGTTTAAAACATCTTCTAAGCTAAAAATGATATTAATATTCAAGCAAAATAACATTATGTTTGTTTGCTAGAGGGAATGCAGATTCTGCAATGATCCATCTTTGAAATAAATAGCATCAGTGACTATATTTAGCTAAGACCAACAAAATTGGATAGTAGAAAGTCTTGCTATTTGAGTTAGGCATCTCAACACTTCTCATTGTAAAAATGTTATATCAGGGTCCTTGCTAATACAGTATAGAGGCTGTACTAACAAATGGTGGGGAGGTGTAAGGGCCGAGTAGTGGTCCCATAACAGATAATCTATAGGGACTAGAGGGATGGTCTAGTGGTTAAAGGCACTTGCTGGCCTTGCAGAAGACAGATTTGGTTCCCACTCCCATATACAATTGTTCATGATCATCTGTAACTCCAGTTCTAAAAGTTTTAAGTGGCCTCTGCAGGCACAAGGTGCACACATTCTACGTGTGTGTGTGTGTGTGTGTGTGTGTGTGTGTGTGTGTGTGTGCGCGCGCGCGCATATATATATATGCAGACAAAATACTTATACATCAAATAAAGTAATATTTTTTAAAAGACACATCTATAAATCTTAGTAAAAGCTGGTACGACTTAGTATGGAAAAAGGGACTTTTTACAGAAATGATTACAGGTCTTGGAGAACAAATTCGTTATGCATTAGCTTAGTAAGATCTACAATTGACACACATGTTTAACGTAAAGCCTGTGAAATTAGACACACAGAAGTGAAGATGCATAAACACAGAAAGAACTTAAAATGAAATGGCCATGACTTATAACTGTGTTGGTAGCCACTCCTTGGAACAAGAAGCTTAGGGGATGGATTCTTCTCTTGACACCCCAGAAAGAATACATGTCTACTAAGTTAGGACATCTAGCTTCTGGACACATAACGGATCAAATTTCTTTAGATTTTCTGACAATAAACTTAGGTTTCTTTGTTATGTTGGCTTAGCAAACAAGCAAACGAGGCTTGTCTTCTCTTGCTTCATGTGTTGCATTAGTGAGAAGTTATGGGTCCCTATTATATTTTGAAGATTTAGCTTTCAGAATCATAAAAGAGCAAATATCTGTTGCCTTCTAGCCATCAGACTGAGGTTGACTTACGGTAGTAGCCTGCGAAACCAGTGTACCAGATTTGCTTTACCCGAATGGTCATTTGTTTCTAAAAACTTCAATATCATTCCCTATAGAAGAATGTTTTCTTTAATAAAGTGATAAAATAAATAACAAAAGCTACCACCATTTACTTAATAGTTTTTTACAACAATCCTTGAGTTGTGCAGTAAAGTTCATTTTATTAACCTTACTCGAGACTGAAGGCTCATTCTTAAGGAAATGGAATTTTTGGAAACTCCTATTTTGTTCTCTCATTTCTCCTCTTATACAGTGAATAATATGCTAAAACCACTGGAGTTATACTGGTGGCATGGAGCTTATAGGCTAGCAAGGAAGATATACGAGATATGAAACCGTATCCAATCTCAGTTAAATCTTATCTAAACAAAAGCATAAGACAGAACTTCTGCAAATAGGTGATAACAGATGCTCTTTATTTTCCAATATTTATTTATTTTATGCACATGATTTGCAGAAAAACAATGACATCACATGGCTGGTGACAAAAGCACCTTGGGGAAATACAAAAGTTATGGATGGCAGAAGAGGCAGCTCATTGGTCAGTCTGTAAACATTAGCCTCTACTCAATGATAAGAAAATTGTGCTGCTAAAGCCACTGGACACAGCTATACAACATCACAGGAAACAAAGTGATTTTCCTTAACTCATCTTGGTGGCTGGTTTAGCTGGTGTTTTAAACAGTAAGTTCTCAAGCCGAACATTCCACAGAAAGCTTGTCTGTTGGGGGTTTGAGTCATGCAGAGCACATCTGTCCACTCATGCTCTTACTTTGCTGCGCTTGACTGGTTCTTCTCCCTTACCATGGGAGGAAGTCGTGAAAATAACTCTCCCTGAGATCTTGCAGGAAATAAAAAATAGAAGCATCTGTCCTAGATGGCTGGGCCATTTACATCATGAAAGCAGCGAGCTCTCTTGGTTGATCTCCGGAGATATATTACACTTCAATGCCTCTCTCTTCAGTTCACTTGCACTTAACTAATTCCTTTTGATGGCCCCAAATATGGATGAAGAAGAGGCCTGGTTCCATGTTGTCGTTACTTTTCTGTTGCTGTAATAGCATACCATGATCCAGGCAACTTACAAAGGGAAGCATTTAAGTGGAGGCTTACACTTTCTGAGGGTTTAGTGTCTATGATGGTGGAGCAGAAGTCTAGTGACAAGTAGCTGAGAACTTATGTTTTTTATTTTAAAATTGGGGACACACACACACACACACACACACACACACACACATGCCTAAATGCCTGCTACCAGTGGTACACACCTTCTCTAAGAAAGCTACATATAACTAATTCTACCCGAACAACGTGGGTCTTTAAGCACTTGATCTTATGGTGAGGTAGTGGAGGTAGTAGAGTTGTCATTCTCATCCAAATCATCACACTGCATTAGGGGAAAAAAAGCACTTAGAAGATTAGAATAGGCTAAGACTAGGTTAGGCTTAACTTTGCCATATGCCACTGCTCCTGTCCAAGGAAATACAGGGACCAAGAGTGGAGTGGAAACTGAAGGAACTGCCATCCAGATCCCCACCTGGGAGTCCGTCTCATATGTAGTCACTAAACCCAGATACTTGCAGGTGCGAAGAAGTGCTTGCTGACAGGAGTCTGATGAGGAGGTCTCCTGAGAGGCTCTGTCAGAGCCTTGCCGATACAGATGTGGATGCTTGCAGCCAACCATTGAACTAAGCATGGGACCTCAATGGAGGAATGAGAGAAAGGACTGAAGAAGCTGAAAAGGTTCACAACCCCACAGGAAGAAGAACAACAATAAAAAACCAACCAGACCCTTCCCCCTGGGGACTAAATCACCAACCACAGAGTACACATGGAGGGACCCATGGCTCCAGCTGCATATATAACAAAGGATGGCCTTGTCTGGCATCAATGGGTGGGGAAGGCCTAGGTCCTGTGAAGGCTTGATTCCCCAGTGTAGGGGAATGCTAGGGCGATAGGGTAGGAGTGGGAGGGTGGGTGGGGACCACCTTTGTGGCGGCAGGGGCAGGGGTAGAATAGGGGATTTTCAGAGGGGAAACCATGAAGACAGATAACATTTGAAATGTAAATAACAAAATAAACAAAAACAATTTTTAAAAAGATATAATGATTTTTTCTATATATATATATATATATATATATATATATATATATGAAGTGAAATTAAGCTTGTAAATTGTGCAATCTGGCATATAGTAAATACTAACCACTAAAAAGGAATTGCTATTATTAGCATCATTAAAATATTGACTGCACCTTCTGAAAGAAAAAGTTGCCTCATTTAGAAACTACCATGTGGCCAAAGTCCATGAGCATTTTTCAAGTGAATGTAAATTTTACAAGAATGTAAAGTAAGGCTAAAACATGGAACCTTCACACTCTTTATCTTGGAACCACCTCTAAACCTTAATAGTTCTTATTAGTTAAGTTAAATTTTTATTTAGTTTTCTTTCTTATTTAAAATTTTTTAACTTATTCTTTAAGCTATATTTTCTTTTTACAGTCAAGACTTTATCCCCCTCCTGGTGCCCTCTCCTACGATTCCACATCCCATACCTCCTTCCCTCATCTCCAAGAGGATACCCCCCCCCACACACACACATATTCAACACACCAGACCTACCCACTCTCTGGGGCCCCAAGTCTCTCAAGAGTTAGGTTCTCTGACGGAGTCCAGATCTGATAGTCCTCTGCTAGTACATGTGTAGGAGGGCCTCATATCAGCTGGAGTATGCTGCCTGGTTGGTGGCTCAGTGTCTGAGACTAAGAGATCGTGGTTCTACAATGTTCTTTGGAACCCCATTGATTTCTGTTGGAAAGGAATTTATAAGGTGCACCTACTTGAGAAACAATGCCAAGCTGGCTTTTCCGGTACAAGTCAGTAGCTATTGGGATGAAATAACAGAAACAATAATAATAATACTGGGCATCCTTCCCATGAGTCACATCTTTAATACTTATAACTTATGCATGGATTAGTAATTACTATTAATATATGAGAAAACAGATTCTGAATGCAGAACCTGACTATATTATTAAGGTAAAAGTCGAACCCTACACAATCAGGCTATAGACCAGGACGTAATGTACTAGGCCTCTGTTGACTAGTGTTGACTAGTGATCAGACAAATCATAGGAGTTCTGGGTACCAATGATGCTAAATGGCTACCACATCATATGTAGCAAACAGCCAGCTGCTTATAGGGTGGAAACCTTAAACATAGTAGAAATTTCCTACTATCTTTTCTATGTCTCTCAAAAGTGTGTTATACATAAGTGTAGAATTACATGTCTCTGAGTGTCATATATTTACAAAAGAAAGATCTCACTAAGCCTTGATATTTTTACTCTTACTCTCCCTGGGGACAATAGGCAGGCTTCTGAGCTATCTGAAGGAGCATGTGGTCCCAATATAAACACTTCAGGAACTACGTTTGACAATGCATCCATTTTGAGGTTAACATTCTTAGGAATATGTTTTAGAGCAGTGGTCCTCAACCTTTCCAATGTTGTGATCCTTGAATCTTCATGCTATGATGACCCCAGCACCATAAAATTATTTTCGTTGCTACTTCAGAACTGTAATTTTGTGATGGTTTTATATATCTTAATGTGAATAACTGATATGCAGGATATTTGATAATGTGACCCTCCCCAACAAAGAGGGCATGACCCATTGGTTGAGAACTGTTGTTTTTGAGCCTTTGAGAGTAGGTGACTTTCAATTTGGTCTTCAAAATAAAGTTTTGTAGACGATTGTAATTTAATTAGAGAAGACATTTTCAACATAGTAGATTCTCTGAAAGACTATAGGTAATGAGGCCAATAACTTAGTTACACGTACCTTATTACAGAACTTTCTTTTGTAGGTATTTTTAAGGTGTGATTTTGAGTATTTTACCTAGAGAAAGATATTGTAAATAGACAACTGTTGTATTTTAGAGACCAGTAATTTATACACTTGATCTTAGCCAAAAGGCCGAGAAGCGATAGAGACCAGTAATTTATATTCCTGCATTCTATTCATATTTTTGTGTGAGATCATATGTATTCTATCAGCTTATACTCCTTGGGGTTAAATAATTTGTTATTATGTCTTATAGTGAAATGAGAGGATGCTAGGCACAGAAGAGAACAGAACACAGAAGAAAATTCACATTTAAAAAAGCTATTTACCTAGAATTGCTTTTTCATTTTGAAAACAACAACAACAACAACAGCAACAACAACACTCTCTTGCACTACACTTCACACTATAAGATCACATTCAGAAGCCAAGAGGGATCTGAATAGGAGAAATATAAGGTACGCTCTGATTATTTTTTTTCCTCCTAGTGATTGAACTCCATTATGGACACTTGCCAGTGTCTCAGGTGAAGAGAAATCTTACCTCATTCTTCCCCAACATAAATGGTAGAACAGATATTAAAAATTGCTTGGAGGTAAAATTAGTAGTGGTGGCACATGCCTTTAATTCCAGTACTTGGGAAGCAGATGCAGTTGAATTTCTATGAGTTTGAGTCCAGCCTGGTCTATCAAGAGAGTTTCAGGTAAGTCAGAGCACACACAGAGAAACCTTGTCTCAAAGGATGAAGGAGGAGGAGGAGGAAGAGGAGGAGGAGGAGGAGGAGGAGGAGGAGGAGGAGGAAATGGAGAAGGGAGAAGAAGGGAGAAGGGAGGAGAAGGGAGAAGGGAGGAGAAGGAAAAGGAGAAGGAGTAGGAGAAGAAAGAGGAAGAGGAGGAGGAGCAGGAGGAGGAGGAGGAGGAGGAGGAGGAGGAGGAGGAGGAGGAGGAGGAGGAGGAGGAGTTGTAAGAGAGTGTCTAATACCATCAGACCAGTATGGCACTGAGAGAAGCAATCACCTACAATAAGGAAGATATAAAAAGAAAAGAAGTGGTTGTGTATTTCCTCCTCCTCCTCCTCCTCCTCCTTTCCTTCCTTCTTTTCTTTTAAATAAATGCCAACTCAACATTGGAAAGAAAATTCAACTTATTTTACTGTGAGCCTATATCAATCTACATTCCTCCTTCAAGTATTTTGGCAAAGAAGCTCTCTAAAACCATAAACACAGGTCCCATAACCACAGCTCACTCAAACCAAGCATGGGAAGAAAGAGTCCAAGGATAGAATAGCAGAACTGAGAAAGATCTGAGAGTGAGCTAGACCATACCAAACATATAACAATGGCTATATATTGATAGCAACAGTGATGTGTCTAATTAGTTTGTGTTCGCTGTTAGGATTACTATTTTATTAATAGTGACTAAAATATAAAACAGTGTAGGGTTAGAATAAAAGGCACACTGGCAGGCTTCAGATCCTGGCTTTCCACTAAAAAGCTATGGAACCTTGGCTAAATATCTGAATTCTCTGTGGTTTATTTTATGAAATCACTGGAGACCATGCAAGGTTATGTCAGGATTAAGCAAGCTAACACTATAAACTATTTATGCTAGTTCTTGGTATAAAGTGAATTCTGGCACATACTAGCTGTTTTTGATTATGATGTGGTGGCATATCTGTGACTGACACTACCTAGTTTGTGTTTATTTACACTGCACTGGACCATGCCAGGAACACACCATGCATTACTGACCTAATAAACTCCTCAAGGATGCTCTCCACCACTCTCCTGTCACCAGGGAGGAAACAGACTCAGAGAATATGAATGACTGGGTCTGCAAAAGAGTTGTTAGTGGCAGAGACTGAATTTGAAGGGAAGGAAATGGACTTTTCACCTACAATGGAGCCATTACAGAATTTTTACTTCCCTGGATTTTCTGTAGATGTGATCTGGTTCTAATCATCTATACACTATTGGTTTTGCAGAATTAATGCCTACATGCTCAGGACAACTGAATGATTCTTCAATTTTTTTCATCAAGGGTAAAATAATTCTGCTCATATGATGCATTCAATCACCCTGCCTTAACTCATATTTTTATTAAAAATCCAGTATTTGATTTTTTAAAATGCTTTCAGATCTGCTGTATTCTTCTTAGTTGGCAAGTTCAAAACACATAGTCATTTTACTGGGACTCTATTATATTAATTTCTGATAGTGATTTTTCTCATGTCTGAGTATCAAGAAAATTGTTCAAGTACAAAATAGAAGCTTTTGAATGAATTACTGAGGTCACTCATTATATTCAAGGTTAGCATTTTATTTCTGGTCTTGAGATTGACACTAGATTTTACTCTTCTGGAAATCTGCCCTGGCAGACCTCAAATGTTGCTCACTGTACAATTTATCTCAGTTCAGACAAAACGGATCTAGCAATTCTTAAGCACCGGAAACCACAGGCGAAAAAACATTTTTTTTTTTGAGGTCATGCTGCTCTTGGCTTTACTAAACCCTATTTTTTTTATGAACATGATTAAGTCTCTTGAAAAAGACAAGCACTAGGTTTTGATAATTACCAATGCTGCTCATTATTTCAGGCAAGCCAGAGGTGGTGGTGTAGAAGTGGGAATCACTCCTTGTCTTTCAGGTCTAAACTCAAACATCATGCTTGTCACAAGGGCCAGCAGGTTAAGCAGAATCCAAGTTCTGTCATATATTTCTGCCCTCAGAGAAGCTTTGCTGACCACTCGACATGAAGGTTTCTCCTGACTCTCAAATATCTTAACACAAATTATGGTTTGTCCACAGCATGATGGTCGCCTTGTATTATCTTTTAAAGCTGTTTTTGTATATGTAATATGAGTGTGTATATTTGTGTGCATGGGTGGGGGGGTGTCAGTGAGTGTGTATATGTGTACATATATCCAAATACATTGGCACGGCTGCAGAAGTCAGAGGACAAGTTGTGGGGGGCCATTCTCATCTTCTATCATGTGGTATCAGGGAATGGAACTCAGGTTCCCAGGCCTGACTGCATACGCCTTTACTGGCTGAGACAGCTCGGGAACCTCTACCTTCACTTTAAAATTTTAAAGACAAGTCTCAGTAAATTGTTCAAGGTAGACCTGAATTTTATCTGTAGCCAATCCAGGTCTTGAATTTGCTCTTCTCCTACCTTAGCCTCACAAGTAACTAGAATTATGAGTTTGTACTACCGTACTAGAGCCTCCCAAGTATCGTACGCAAATATTGTGGGATTTTTTTATCTCTATGATTATATGAGCTAATTCTTCATCATGAAACATCCTCTCAAGATAAATTTACATTTCTTCTTGATTCTCTGGAGAATACTGATTAGCACATCTATGGAATTTTATAAGCAGTAAATATTAATCAACAGTTGTGTACAGAAGAAATTGGCCCTCTTTATGACTAGGCAAAAATAAATAATATTAGAGATTTTTAGGGTATCTTATACAAGGAAGCTAATACTTGAGATGATGTCTGAGCAAGAACCCTCAAGTTTAAACATTAAAATGTTTAATATGAAAGAACTTTTAAAAATGCTGTCCCCTAACTTGCATTCCTATGCACAGCAGAAAGAGAACCTTAAACTAATAAACTTTTATATGAGCCAAGCAATTGAATTCTCAAATCTACCTGATCAGGTCAAGTTTCAGAAGTTAAATAACTTGCTCAAAATAAGATCACTGTCACATTCTAAGTAGGATTGGGATTTTCACTGAAGGACATTTGTCACCAAAGCTCTGCTACTTCTAGGTCATGTTAGACTCACCTAAGGTTGTCTCTCCCTGCCTGGATTCTATTCCCTTCATAAAAATAATTGGTTCTCTGGGGTTCAGGTAATATTTCCCTTGACATTATCTTAATTTGACACTTTGATTCAGTATGATTTAGGCTGAAATGAGTTATTTTAATTAGATCACACATATTAATGGGGCATCACACTTAGAAGGATCTTAAAATGAATCAAGTTATTCATATATTTCTCATTCTTCAGTAAAGTAGAATGAAGTACAGGGAGGGGAAACACCCTGTTTATCCTCCTGTACAAGGACCAGAGCAGGTAGTCATCCCTAACTGCATATTTTATTCCCAAGGCTGTTGGGCCAGCAGCAAGCCCTATGGATCTACTTGTGTCAGCCTCTGCAGATCTATGAGTACAAGTACACACCACACCCCCTCCAAACTCTTAATGGCATTTTCTATGTGTGGGGAGATAAAGGCAAAGCATATCAGGAAATGTAAATCACTTTATTTATTTCTATATAGATATTTTTCAGCATTAACCCAATACCCAGAATGTTATCCTTTCCCTTTGAGCCTACATTTATGGGTTTAGTGTTATTAGAATAAGGTTTATGTTGAGGATCAGTTCTACCAATTCTTAGATGCATGATATCAGGCAAAGGTCTTCAGCTTCCAAAAATTTGGTCTCTTCATCTGATAAATGGGGCTACTTATATGGCTTCGCAACAGTATTTCAGCAAATAATATAAATAAAAGTGTGTCCAATTCATTTTAACAATGATGGGGGCAGTACCTCGAGGTACATTTTGCTTGCCCAGCATGATTATTAAATTGTCTTCATAATACCAAATACTTTAAATAAGAGTGTATATCTATGGCACAGCACAGTGCCATCCTATTTGTATTACTCTTGTATTTATTCTTCTAATCTTAATTTTCAGGTTACTTTCCCTACTGGTGTGTGATATTTTTAACTCCTAAAAGAAAAATAGTAAATACTGTCTGCTATCACTTCACTTTTTAAAATGTCTACGTGCAGAATTTTTAGTAGAAATTAAAAAGTATTCAATCTGTGTGATCTAAAATTTGAGATTAACATAGTTGACTCATTAAAAATTATACACAAAAGCAACCAGAGTGAATGGGAGAAAATAAGGAGAGTATTTTTTGGAAAATTATGCACAGCACCTCTGTTGCAAATACTACAAACTAAAAAGGAAGCAACAAAAATCACAGAGAAAACCAGGTTGGGAACTGCATTGTTTTAAGTGTTCACCAAATGTCAACCTAGTAGATTAAGGACATTAACAATTACCCTGCCATGATCAAATAATATTTTAAAATATCAAGAACAGATTTTTTTGCTAAGTAACAAGTCCTATCTTAGGTTAAAATGCTGTCTTATAATGGCAAGGCTGATTTACTGAAGATTTCTTTTTTTTTTTCTTTTCTATTTTTCGGAGCTGGGGACCGAACCCAGGGCCTTGCGCTTGGTAGGCAAGCGCTCTACCACTGAGCTAAATCCCCAACCCTGAAGATTTCTTATACACAATGTATATATCATATCAAGAAAATAATAATTTCAGCTAATCTAGGGAAAGTTGGCATTGTCTTCTTTTACAGCCTTGTATTCTCCTGAGTAAAAAGTCAGAATTAGCTCATAACTCTTTATTTTGGTTCATAATTCATTTCTTTCAGTTCCTACCTACTGAATCATGGTAGCCTTGATGGTATTCTATTGTTGACAAAGAGAGAATACCAACATGAATTAATATAAGTGATGGGGAGAGCCATGTTGCCTTCTGGGATCACCTTGAACATGGACTTCTAGGGCTCCTAAAAATTGGAGTTATTGAAATGAGATGCTAATTTCTGTATGCTCCCTTACAGTGCTAAGTAAATATGGTTCAGGTCAGGACAGTCAAGAGAATTATCAGCCTGTTTCTAAGACACTCTTCAGCCCTAAGCCTGGATATCCTTGAAAGCACTTCTTAAGCATCTAGTTGCTTTCCTCACCACAGGATTCTAGGACACACACACTCTTTCTCTCTTTTTTATTATGTATTATAGAGCAGAAAGATAAAGAAATGTAGTAGCTTAGCCTGAAAACCACAGGGAATGAGCACTAACAAGATTTTCAAAGTGAAATGTTACTGGCTCTTGGTCCCCAAAGGAAATCATGGCACCTGATCTCCTGTCTGCCCAGTGGTATATCCTAACTTCTTAGAGAAACAGTCAGAATGTTGGGACTTATGCTGATTCTTTGTTAGAAAGAAAGGCAGGATTTTTTGTAAACCAACTATTCCTTTCCATTAAAGGGAAAGAAACACAATAAGAAGGTCAGAATCTATTATAGGTATGCATTTTCAATCCTTTATTGCCACTAGGAAAGTGTTTGGTAAAATGATGCTTTTCACAGAAGGCATTCCCAAAGGGTTAATATAGAGTTAGGAGTGTCTTAACCCTCACATCTATCTTTAGTAACAACTTGTATCCATCTGACTGACAGTACACAACTGTGGTCCACTCCCATTTCCATGTCCAACCTGTAACTTATTTCATATTTGATATAAGAAATATATTTCATACAAAAGATAGCAGAGGACGTGTCATAATTGAACAGGGATAAAAAAGATTATGAAGAATAAACAATATAGGAAGATGCTACTGAACACAGCATTTTTATTTTCTGGACCTAAGATTATAACACTTTTATTCTTTGTTCTCGCTTCTGGAAGATGTTCTATTTCCATTGGACTTCTGGCATATTTTTTTCCATTTGATTTTATTCTAAATTTGCCATGAGCATTTTTTATTCACTTCTTCTCATTCATTTGAGATTTTAGTGGAATCATAACTAATTTCACCCTGGGTTTCCCGGTGTTCTTTGCACACTATGCTATACTCTGTTAGCATTTAAATACAAATCAAAACATTTGACTTGGGTTTAGAATTGTGAGAGGTAATTACAATCCTCAAAGAATTCACATCACCTGAGATTTATAATTATACATGGAAGGATTCTGAAAATCATTTTATTCTATAACACGTAGTATCTCAGCTTCTTTCCTCACAGATTGAAAGTGTGTTATTATAGACATGAAAGTGGCAAATTTTCTCACCCATGCAAGCATAAAATTTGAAGGGCATGAGTATATAAGGTTATCAAGAAACATAAACTTGCTTCTCAAAAGTGGTCAGAAAGGAACATTAAGTGAGGAAAGGCACCGGGATGTAACTGCACCTTCTAGGAGGATGAACGTGACCAGAGAACACATGTCATGGACAGAAGCTTGATGTTATCCAGATGCCATATGTTCCCTTCAAGGGTGAAATTCAGATTTTATTTTGGGGATTGCAAGTGGTTTGGGAGATCAGATTGGGGTTTTTCCTTAGATGATTTTTTCTTATTACATAAATTCACTGTACATAGTCTTGTGTTGTATTTGCGTACTTTCACAGATGTATGCTTTATATATTGAGAAGCTACCCCTACAACTATTTCCCTTCCCTGTTTTGTCCTTTGTTCTCCTAAACATTTTTGTTCCTTATTTCATGTCATATACAAGGTTTCATGTATACAAGGTTTTGTGTATTCATATTAAATCAAGTAATCAAATATTAGAAAAAACAAAAAATTGTCTTTCTGAATACTATGTCTTCCTGTATTTATTTCCTGTAAATGACACAACTTTGTTTTTCCTTATTATATTAAAAGCTCTATTGTTTATTTATAAATTTTCATTATCTACACCAAGGTTATTATATGTGTATGTCTGTTCTTTAGCTCTGCCATCGTGACAAGTACTGGAGTGCAAATTTATGACCAAGTATCCTTGTGATATGCCAACCTGAAGTCCATTAAGTTCATACCATTAGGTAGCATAGATGGTCATAGGGTAAATCTACTTTCATGGTTTTGAGAAGAACCTATACTGATTTTCATGGTGGCTGACCAATTTACCTTCTATTCAGCTGATGCAGGAATTCCTGTTATTCATATTCTTTTGAACAGCAACAGAAAACGATTGAGTAAAAAAAAAACTGCTTTAGGAATAGAAAGTTGTGTTTACTACTCTACATGTTACAGAACATGAATATCTAGAACTCACAAAGAACTCAAATGGCCAAAAGACAAGAAATTAAATAACTCCATCTATAAACCAGCTAATGAGATAAATAGAGTTCTCAAAAGACAAAGGACAAGCAGCCAATAAATACAGAAAATAAGTGTTTAACATCACTAGCTTTCAGAGAAATGCAAATTAAAACGACACCAGGATTTCATCTCACCAGGCAGAATGGCAGTCTCCAAGGCAATAAATAAATGCTTTTTAAATAAGACCAATCATGATCTCTGTCACACAGAATCAAACAGCAAATAAAATAAAATAAAATACAGCATCATATTGAACACACTGTCATTTGAGGCATCCAGAGCCATTAAAGATTTTAAATGTGATGGGTATTTGTTTGCTCTGTTTTGTTTTCTTTTGTTTAAGAAAAGTATCTAAAAGTCAGAGAAAAAAAATCTCTCACAGATGAATGGACACAAAAAACCATTTCTGACACCGAGAAGATTCATGTAGTCAAGGGCAAAGCGTCTAATACTAAAACAACAGTTCAGAGTGAGACCCTTGGTGCTGACAACAGCACAATTTACAATATTCTGAGGGGGTCTCTGTCAGCACGTGGTGCTACCCAGAAGGATGTATTTTAGATCATCATACTTTTAGACATTGCAATATTTGCAGAGAGTATGAGTCTGGTACCCAGGAGTATTTTCTCTTCAGTAGTACAGTGGTCTCTGCTATTTCTGAGATTATTTCCTTCAGCTTTAAATCTTCGAGCAATAATGCTTAGGTGCCTTTTCAAATAAATGGATAAATTAGTGAATTTCTTAATCTTATCTGATTTTGATACAGCTTTCTTGGAGTTAATAGCACATTGACTGGAATTGTGTATGGCTAACCAGACCTTGAAGCTAGTGATCCTCAAGAAGATGATTAGAATTTCTTCTCCAATCCTAACGGTTGACGAGAAAACACTAAGATCTTTTCTCCATGACTGCTGTGTTGCATATTGCAAATGTATTATCCTTATTATTACTTAGGTGACAGGACACAGACACATTTTTACTGCTGTTTCTCAGCAGGGAACACTGAAATCTTGAGGGACTGAAATAACTTAAAACAGCCAATGTAATATGGGACAGGGCAACTGGATGAGCTCTGGTCAATGTCCCAAAAAAAATTGTCCTCATACATATCTTTTTCTTTTTCTTTTTTTCTTTCTTTGTTTTTTGTTTTGTTTTGTTTTGTTTGCGGGACCTGATGATTCATAAAAATGGTGATTCTGTTTCCTAATTAAGAACCAACTGCCTTCAAAGGAGGCCATTAAATGTTTGTCAAAGTTTTAAGCCACGGCAGCACAATTATTTAATGGCACCATTGGTATAATCCCGAGCCCCTCCCAAATAAAAATAATACAATCATGGCCTGCTTTCTAAAAGTGCTTTCCTTGTCAATTATATTTAAAACAATTACTTTGTTGATGATTTAATCTTCTAAAGGAAATAAATGCTACTATGGGGCATTAAGAGGCTAACACAGGAAAGGATATGAACTGCAATTATAATTTGTTTCTTAGCAACTAATAGCAAAAGTTATAAAGTTGATTCTAGCACAACTATAAGAGGCAGTATTACAGCTGTGGGAATAGAGTGACGGCCCTTAACAGTATAATGTTGTGAGTAATTTGCCTCTGCTACTATCATAAGAGAAGTTATTTTGGATCTGCTTGGTCAAAGCCCTAAAGAATTCTCATTAAAAGCCAGCTATTATTCTGCATGTTGTTTTTCTTCCCCTTTCCCTTCCCCATTATATTGAACACACTGCATTGGTTATTCCACACGTTGTGGGAAGCTGAAAAGAATCAGCATGATAAAACAGATTTCTTTAATAACTGGGAGAAAGGAGTCCATCATTATAAGAGCTCTACTTCCTGTCTGAAACAGCACTTACCACACGTAGTCATGGTTAGAGCAAATTAAATTTTTTATAATGGATATTAGTGAGGACAGCACAGACTTTTAAAGAGCTGTATATGCTGTGAAGAGGAAAACTCAGGAAATTTGAAGCCTTCAATCCTTAATCTTAGCAGATTTTCGGGTTGGAAATTTGCTGTGAAATATGAATGGCTCACAATCTGGATCATGAAATTAATCTGTTAGTCCTAGAGGCATATTGCTCCATGTATTGACTTTGAAATCTGTTTCAAAAAATGATCATGATTTTCTCTTAGATACACATAGAATACAGATGACACAAATGAAGTATTTCTGGGTTAGTTACTTTTTTAAAATTAGAAGATGGTACTGTCTATCAGAAAACAAAATGACTGAATTAGGGTTTAAAAAATCAGAAATTATGTTTGCTTAGGTTACAATCTTGAGAAATAGTTTGAAGAGATGTCATGAAAAAAAGGATAAAATGATGTGGCTTGATGGTCTTAGAAACACAATTGTAGTAATTGAAAGACATTGTGAAAAACTTGGTTTTGAGGGATGAGTTGGGCAAGATAACTTCCCCAAAAACCATGTTGTGATCGTCTGCAGTTCCTATGTGTAGGATCTACTGCAGATCAGTAGACAGTATGCTTCGGAATCCCTATTAAGTGGGTCAGTTTAAAGAAACTAGAGAAACTAATGATTCAGGTAGTCTTCCTGCTGGATGGTGAGAATCTGATGCTTCAGTCTTAGGGCCCAGGTAAGTGATAAATGCCAGGTACAGTTATCTATGAAAATTATCATTTAATCAAATACATGTATATCCATATCCTAGGAAGAGACTCCTGTATAATCTGAGATATTCAGTGCAAACTATAATGTCAATAACTCTATCCAAATTCTCTGAAATAATCAGGCAGGAGTGTACACCTTACTGAGACAGTTATTGAATATGGAGCAGTCATAATTTCTCTCATGTTAGAGGGTCCAATCATGAATAACAGATTAGAAATTTTTCTATAAATATATTGATATGTAATATATATGTATAAGAGAGTTTGCCATGTTGGAACTGACTATAAAGAGCTTACTGTACAGTATGGATCCCCAAAATTAGTATAAATACTTTGTGATCCTGGCAGATGATGTGCAATCCCAGCATTCAGAAAGCAGAGACAGGATCCTTAGAGCAAGCTAGCAAGGTAGAGTAGCAGTCTCATAAAGTTCTGGGTTCAAACAAGAGTCCTGACTTCCAAGAGTAAGGTGAAAAGCTATATCAATAGGGGAAGACACTCAATGTCCACGTTAGACTACCACACTCACACCCGTGTGATTATACCCATGAGGACATTGGAACATTGTTATATATACCATGTACTCATGCAAAAACCTATTTATAATAGATAACATATAATATATGTGTTTTCTACATCATATACCAAAAATCAAGTGTAGACAAAGCAGACATATCGATTTACCGTTAAAAGGAGGCCTAATGGAAGGCCTTGTTGCATATGAAATTTCCTGGATACCAGATATCTACATTACAATTGATAACAGTAACAGAATAATGAAGGAGCAACAAAAATAATTTTATTTTAGGGAGTTGCCACAAAAGAGGAACTGTATTAAAGGGTTAGAACAGGAGGAAGGCTAAGAACCACTGCTCTGGGAAGGAGGGGAGGCTCAACACCAACAGAAAGTCAAGAAATGTCAGAGGTTTGGAAAAGACAACATTTGTAAGATCCTTAAACGCACTCCTTCCTCTTCATTACAGAGGCTCTAAACAACTGCAGGGCAAGCAGACCCACCAGCCAAGCTGCCAAGACATCTCTTGAACTCATGGTGCTTTGTGCAAGTTATACACAGAGTTCCAAGGCTGCAGCCTTTGTGACTCTTCCACAAAATCGCTTGGATTCAATCACTTGGCTTGGGGTGAGCTTTCTATTACTATAGCTAAGGCAGTCTTACCTGCTCTTGTGAAGAAACCTTTACCCATAGTCCTACTAGTAACTCCAATTAAACCTAGTTGCTTCACCAGTTGGAATTCAATACAGTGGTTACTTTGGTCTGCCATGAGTTTCATCTCTTGGGTCAGTAAATATGCATTCCCCCAGGAGAAATCTCTCAACACAACAAATGCTGAACAATTATAATCAGCCAACACTATGTATTAGAGAATCGAAAATGAAGATCTGCTCTCGCCTATCTATAAGTTTACAGTGTGCAAAGTCTACATATGTTGCATCTATTTATAAAATATCAGGGACATTAAGAGAAGGAATCTGACCTGTTTGAAAAGCAATACTTTAATAAGTAAATTTGTTCATTGCTGGAATAGGTCATTACTAATGCCGGCTATTATAGTAATGAAAATAATGTTATTTTAGTTATTAAATTGTGATAAAATTGAAGTAGGAATGAAAGCTTAGTAAACAAGAGTGAGCCAATCCCAGAATGGAATGAAAATTTCTGGGTTAGAAGTCTTAAGTGCTGTAGAGATTAAATGGTAGAGTCAGCTTTGCTGAGGGTGGCAAGAGATGGTGGAAGGAAGCCTAAGTAGCATTTGAATTCTGTTGTGAGCCAATGGAATGCCCTAAAGGAGTCCATGTGAATTCTTAATTGCTACCATCAGTGGACAAAGCATATGGATCAAATCATACAAGATTAATGCTTCGAAGATGCGAATGCAAACTGTCACTTATGTTTGCTTGAGAGTCATTACTGTCCCACAGAGCATATGATGAATAAAGTGTACCAGAAGGCTGCTGGGGAAACTAGAGGAGCAACCAGTTTTTTGCAAAGCTGATATGTCCATGTATGCTTTTAGAGGACAGGGATAGTCTATAGTTGAAAGGGAATTGAGATAGAATCCCAGGAAACTTAAAAAAAAAACATTTTTATTGTGTTAGTACACAAGCCCACTCAAGAGAGCCCTTGTTTCATAATACAGAGACTAGACAATTAGTAAAATAATGAAATGGCATAAATATTACAGAGCTTGATAGTGCTGTCTTTTGAAATATAGTAACATATTGGTTCCAAATCTCTTGTACCAGAAGCTCTTCATGCTTCTGGACAGAAGTAGATAGTTACAGCGACCTGTGGAGTTTGCTTTATTTGTACTTCCCTACATTATGCCATATTCATATATGCTGGGACAGAATTCAATATTTTGAAAGGTTTCTTATGTATTAAAATACATAAAGTATCAGTTGATTTCTAAATGTTCAGAGAACTCATGAAGGATTTTTCTTAGATGTGAGTTTGTAGAGGAAATGGGTCCCTCGTCTCTGATTTATGTAAGAGAGAATATCTTATTAGTTCCTTTGGAGATAAAATCTTATACAGAACATCCCATAACATAAGAGTTCTGTTGGAGAGGAAAGGAAGGATTTTGCAAGGGAAGATGATCACAAAACAACAAGCTTAGATGACACAACAGAGACTGGGTAGTAGCATTGTGCCTCCTTTCTCCACTAATAAAAAGTCAACTGAATGGGGTAAAGACTCCATTATTGCACAACACCAGACTTAATATTGCTCTCTATTTATAAAGAAGAGCACAATTCCTATAGGTGCATGAGGGAAGCCAAGGTGCAGTCTCTCTGCAGTGAGTGAAGAGCTGGCCAAGTATTTAACTCTTCATCTGGATCACACTCAAATGACCTCTTTGAAGCCTTCCTCTAGCTGCAAGATGTCCCACATAATGTTATAGCTGTAATAAGTACCTAGTAATAAAGTTGAATTTATTTTTCTTCTGTACTTTTTTTTTGCTTCTCCCTTCTCTTATCCCTTTCTCTCCTCTTCCTTTGCTTTCCCTCCCCTCCTTCTCTTCTTCCTCTTGTCCTTTCATTTTGAAACATTTCACAATATTGTCCAGTCTTGCCTAATTATAGTAGCCCTCAGGGCATGAAAGCTTTGAATTTGACATCCCATATCCCTAGAAACACTAAAAAAGTAAACAATAGTTTTGCTACTCCTTGGATTGGGGCAGGTATGTAATTCTACTTCGTTTAAAAACATGTTGTTTTAAAAAAGAAGAGGAAGTGAGATCTTCCTTGTTCTTTATTGCCATGTGCTGCATTATGGTATCCAAAGTCTGCAGAGCCCTGACCAATAAGAGGGACTATGTTAGATATAACTTGTCATCATTGGATTTACATCACATGAGCTAAACACCTTCTTTATAATATTTAAAACTTTTTATGAGATGAAAAACTGGAAGTATGTGGGCTTTCTTGAGGCCCACAATTTAAAGCAACTTCCTCCTTGTTAATTCGATAGGCTATATCCTACTTCTGGCCATTAATGCAGATATAAAACATTACATACTATTATTGCCTGTCCCTTTAAAGAACTAACCCTGCTGGGCAAGTCCTTCAAACACATTCTAAGAAGTTGGGAGGACTAATTATCCTTTTAATGAAACTCATCTTTAACTGTAGACCCTTGCAAAGGTTCTACCTTGCATCATTGTGGCCAGCTCACTTCAGATAAATATGTTTTCATTTTTTTACTCTTTATTTTTTCTCTTGGATACTGGTCAAAGCCTTAGCATCCTTTCCCAGGCCCTTAGGACTCTCTCATGCCTTTTGTCTGAAGCTACCAGCCCTCTCCTGCTTCTGTCACTTTATCTCTGTCCCACCATCCCCATTTAGGCAGATGCTGAGATTTACATTTTGTTGTTTTTCTCTTAAACAATAATAAAATTGTCCTTTGTCTTCATTTAGGTTTACTCCAGATTCTTTTATTAATGAGGGAAAAAAGAAAGAACCTTAATCCTTGGTGACAGCCTGGAGCTTACTATGTGTCACATGATGGTCCTGACTTTCCAGCAACAGTTTCTTATTAATTCCATTCTTGATCGACTTGTAAGTACCACATATAAAACAAGTTAATATATTTGCTGAATAAATACTATTCATTCTAATTTAAGTGAGTGAAAATTGCACTGGCTCAGATGGTACTACTAATGAAAATAAAAATTATACCTCTGAACTCGGTTTTTAACCTAAGAAAATAATAAAAATATCTACCAACTTGGAAAAAGAAATTCTGATTCACCTTTCTTCAGCTCCATGTCTCTCTTTTCTTCTTGCTTTCAGCTCTGAGTTTGCTCTTTCTACTTCCCCATTGCCCACTGACTCTTCTGCCCACAGTATCTGGATACTGACCTCAGCTCTTGGCCCAAAAATCATTCTGATTAAAAAAAAAACCACCAGAGTGTTGCCAGATCTACTGGGCATTTTTTCAATATTTCAGCTGAGTTTTCTATTTCAATGGATGTCTTCTATCACCACCTGAAGTGTGTATGTTGGCTCTCTCCTGTTTCTGACTTTCTCTTCTTGTTCTCTCCTTTTCTACTTCAAGGGTTATTTCAACACTAGGATTCATTCGGGTACCCTTGGCCTACTCTTCACATGCCATTCTTCCCTCTTGAAGAGACAATCTGGTACATTCTCATGATTTGAATTTACCCTTTCTTCTTTCTTCTTTCATTAAATCTTTAATTCTGTTGAGGTGATACACTCAAATACTCAACTGTCTGATTGTCACTATCTCTCTATGACAGTAATCTACAAAGCAGGTGACTGTATGTCCCAAACTGTGTGAGGTAATGTCATTTGCATTTATGTACTTCACAGGGTTTTAGTAAAGGCTCTTTTCATACTCATAAGTATCCAGGTATAAAAGAGAAATAATGAGTCAGTATCTTTTCAATTTAGCTGGTTATCTCCTGTTCTCTCACCCTAGCCTGCTTCTACACTCAGTTAGTAATTTATATTAAGACATTAGACTTGAGAGCCACCACACTCTCATTCTTTCCCATCCCTGATCCAAATCATCCACTGTCCCTAAATATTTTTATTACATCACGGTTTTATAAATATGTATTCCCTCATTCTACCAACTCAATCTTGGTCAGTTTGTCATCATTTCCTGCTTAGTATATTAAATAGTCTTCTTAAATGTTTTATCCAGACTCAATGCACACATGCAAATGAGGTCACAGCAATCAATATTAAATATGCAGAACTGGTTTATATTACTCCCTTGCTTAAGACCCTTTGAAATCATCAGCCATCAACAGATTAACTCAGTCTCATCCTGTCAAACAAGGCCCTCACTGATTGGACCTTTACCCTTTCCCACAGCCTCTTAGCCTCCCATGCCCCATTTTATATTTGACAACCTTGATATGTGGCGTGTTTCCATGTCAATTGCATATCCATGAAAATTCTGGCTTTGCTGCTTCTGACACATAAAACTCTTTGCCAGTTCTGTTGGCCTCTTTAACTATCAACCATCTGTCAAGACTTGGCTCAGCTGTCATGTCTCTTGGGGAGCCTACTGTGTACCCCAGAATGGGTTACATATTGCTCTCATAGCATACTGTGCACACTGTTGCCTTTCATTTACCACATAATTGTTAGAATTAATTCTTTATGCCTCTGTCTTTCATTACAGTATGTGCTTAATCTCATGATTTTTTTTTTGTCTTTTAAGATATCGCTTTCTTTAGATCTCTCTCTGCTATCTTTTTTTTTTAAGAAAGCATGTCTTACTTTTATAGTTGGAACAAAGTATATAGCCAGACATTTCTCCTCGGTGATCCTTACATAAGCGTTGATATCGTTAGCATCCCCTTTATGGAAGAAAACCATGAGTTTCAGAGAGGCCACATGATGGATAGTTGGCATGCATGGGAGAGGATGCAAGCATGTAGATAGTTTAGGTAATAATGTTCATTATGGCGTATGCATATGGAGTTAGAGATAGGGGACCAATCTAGATTTTCCTATTTTCTTAGTCTGACTTCTTACTATCTTCATGCAGCTAAAGTATTTCACGATTTTTCTGGTACTTGAATGTATCTTTTTTTCACATACAGATTCTACTACTGTGTGTGCACCATCATTGGAAGCTACATCCTTCTTCAGACATTCAATTAAAGAAATAAATAATAATAATAATAATAATAATAATAATAATATTTTGGTTTTGTTTTGTTTTATTTTTCAGTCTTAGGAGGAAAATAACATGATGGCATCCAATGGAGGATATGTATACACACCTGAAGGGAATTGAAGTTTGTTTTAATTGCATGTCTTTCCCCGGTAAGTGCTGATATTAGACGCACATGAGTATATTGATGGGTGAATTTATACAAAGTTCTTTCTACTTCAGACCACTCAGAGCTGAGCAGGGTCTACAAACTACTAATACATTTTCAATGCTTCTCTATATGAGTATGCATATCCTGTTCTTCATAGCATCATTTCTCATATTTGGTATGTTCACTGCATCTTGAATGAGTTCAGAGTACCACCTCCGAATACTTTATCATCCAAAGTGCTGCTTTTAAATTCTTACTATTCATAGTACATCAGGTTTTCAGCTGGTGCTTCCTGGCTACCTCACATTTTTACATCTCTTTTACAAGCTGGTCCACTTATCAGCTCTAATCCTAGAAAGTTTCTGTTGGATATTGTCCTTAATTCTCATGGGTCAGTGCAGTGATGTGCACACACAGTAGTTGCTCAGAAAGGATGGGCTGAAGAGACACTGCTTTCAAAAAACTTGTAGCTTTCAAAATCCCTTTTGTTTTTCAGATGGAGAAAAAAGAAGATATTCTACATTATACTTACACTATTGAGCTGAAAGGAGAAGATTCATTCAGGTCCAAGGGCAGGAAGGTATGTGAGGACATCAAGCAACTACTGCTTTGTCCTAAATGGTTGTAGTATTCAAACACTCAGCTAAGTGGAAAAAAGATGGAAGGGAAGCTATCCTTTAGTTCCTCAGTAGTAGGATATGTTAATCTAGCCAGGGTAATAAGACTTAGCTCAGGCCCAGAGGAACAAGGTATGCTTGCCAGAAACTGCTGACATTGATTATGGAGAATGTTTTCTTGGTTTGTTCCTGCTTGTTGCAGACTTTGGACACTGGTAGGGATTTCTAGAGGCCTAGGAGGCAGGTAAGAAGCACTATTGAAGTCGTTCACCTCCATCAGCTAGGTTTACTCTTCAAATACATGTTTTATACACATTATGACACAATGGACAAATAAGATTATTTTCAACACTGGGAATCAAAACTAGGTCCTTGAAAACACTAGATGAGGTCTCTAAAATCTAAACTATATTTCTAGCAGCCATAAATGATAGAATATTTTAAATTATCCTCTCTGTCTCTCTCTGATTCTGTCTGTCTGTCTCTGTGTGTGTGCATGCATGCATGTGCACATGTGCAAGTGTCCTGTGCAGGAGCTACAGAGAGTTGTAAGCTGCATAATATGTGAGCTATAAAGCAAACTCTGGTGCTCTGGAAGAGGACTATATATCCTTTTCTTCTGAGCAATCTCTCCAGCCCTAAGGAAATTGAATTTATGTGAAATCAACAGAGATCCCAAGTATGGATATTTAAAGCTGTTAGCACTATGATGCCGAACTTCTATTAGTTGATATACGACAAAATTCTTTAGCCTTGAAAATAGGAAACAGGAATAGTAAGATGGAAGGAGGAAAACTGCCCTTTCCCTGAACTGAAGTCAATATTAATAATAGCAGCAGCAGCAGCAGCAGCAGCAGCAGCAGCAGCAGCAGCAGTAGTAGTAGTAGTAGTAGTAGTAGTAGTAGTAGTAGTACTAGTAGTAGTACTAGCAATCTAGCAATGTAGGAAAGATTTTATACACTTTAGCATGTTAGAAAACACCACAAGAACAAAACTCTACTTAAATTAGTGCTTCTGTACAATTCCCAAAATCCCCCAAAAGCTTTTGCAATATCATCAACATTTCAGATATTCCATTATAAAATATATATTCCTTTGTCTCCTACTGGAACTCATTTCAAATGACAATGGTGATGTGATGTAGTAAATAAATCTTAAGACTTTAAGTCTAAATCTGAGCTTTTAGTCCTAACTTTGACCAGGAGTATCATGGGCTTGCAGAAGTTCTTCCTGCCTCTGAGATACACAATTTTTGTTTTTTTAAAATATAGGATAGGATTATAGAGATGGGTTTGTATAGTGGTTAAATGAAGAAATGGATTGTGACGTATTTTCTAAACAGCAAAACAGTGCAGACAATGTAGCCATTAGTTATGTTCTGAAAGCATCAGCATCAAAGTGAAACGGAAGCAGGGGGCATAAAGGACCAAGGTAATGCTATGGAAAGGGTGCCAGATTTCTAAGCTTTAAAATCCCTGGTACCCTCAACAAAGCAGTTGAGGAAGATCATCAGCTATCTGGAGGCCTTTGGAGGATCAGCTCCTATGATCATCCACATTTATTCCAAGGGCTCTCTACAGCTGGCTGAACTAGATGGCAAACACCTCACCAATTTCCACATAATAATATCTACAAACATAATTTCAGCCAAAAGACAATTTATAGCTAACAAATTTTCAATTGAGCCAATTAGCCAAATCACTTACCTGCTAACAGTAGCAATATGGGTTTTTTGTTGATACATTAATTATTCAAGACAAGATTTCCTGCTTAACCTTCAAAATAAGCTTAACATGCACTGTTTTACATGACTGCCAAGGTTAAGAGGAAGATGTTTATGATAGGATTTTAATTTATATTCCCAGATTTCCCATTCATTTTAGACTCATGGAGGCCACCTGGTCAAATCAAGGGTGCATTTATGATGCTTAATTCCCATCAGGAAATGGCAATGAACACTCAAAATAATGAATTCAAAGGCTCCACAGATGTAGTACATTTGTTCATCTCTAAGTGTCTCTCTTTGACTGCTTATTTACATTATAGTCACTTAAAAATTTTAATTCAAAATGAAAATGTTACCTAGCTTTGCCCTTTGGCTGGAAAGCAGCTACTGATACACCCACTGCTAGTTGATATTATTTTAAATTCTTTCATGTAATAAATTTAAAATTATGTATGGGAAAAGAAGTCTGCTTAGTATAAGCATCTTTTATTGAGCACATGCTGTCTATGAGGTAGTGTGTGAGTTAGCTGTTGGGCTCTCAGGAAAGGGGGACTATAGTTGGTGTCAGCAAGGAACTTCTAGTAAAGATCACTTCTTTACTGCCAGATTCAAGCCAAAAAGCAATCAAGAAACAGAAATGGAATCAGAACCTGGAATTTCAGTATGCACCTCTCTAGGAGTAAGACAGATACCTCCAATGGGCCATTGGATTATTCTGGGCACTCATTATTTCTATTGTATGTGGATGGGTCAACAAAATGAAAAATAAGGCAGTAGAGAACAATTTCATAAATTTCCCCCTTTCAGGTTCATGATGGATCTATTCCATTTACCAATAACTTTGTAGCAGTATAATTCAGGGTGTGTCTACATCCCTTTGCTCAACCTATCAGTGATAGTAAAGACACAGATGCCCTGGATGATGTCATTCTCTATTCTCCTACATCAATAACTCTCTAGGATAAGAGCATCTCTGACTCAGAGTTCATCCTGTATCTTTATTTAAAGTTGGGGTAATTTTAAGGTGCAGCAACTTCCCTAGGTAACTCTTGCCTCTGCACAAAATAACTTGCTCACCTGCTTATTCAATAAAAATGTGTAGAAAACTATCAAACTAGGTAGACTCTTCAGTGGGGTTAACAAGTGGTAGACTGACCAGAAGATGAAATTATAGATTATAATCAAGGGGGATGTGGTGGGAAATCTCACAGAGAAAGACAGTCACTAGGGGAAGCTACTTTAAGCAGGGTGGTAAAAGTAGGCAATATTCAAACTTGGAACCAAAAATCCAAAACAAACTTTATTATTACTTTGAACTAGAACTGGTTTAGAAGAAGTGGTGTTGAGGGATGCTTTCTCTAGGAAATTAAAACATTTTGGGGAAGCTACGAACACGCAATAAAATTCTGGCAGGTTATTACTTTCACTCCCAAATCTCTAAGATCACAAAATGTTCCTCTTTTAAAACTTTGTGATTTCTCCTTCCTAGCACCCAATATGGTTGGCATCTATAGGCATAAGTACAATGCTGTCAGTAAAGATAAAGCCACTAATATATGTTTTGAATGCTTTGGTCTGTTTAAATTTATAAATACTTATAGCTCTTTGGCAGATAAAAAGGGACTACTGAAGAAGAACTTGGCTTTCCAGCAAATGGAGACTGTCATAGATCATCACAACTGGACACAACAATCCAGAGACCAATGTTCGTGGGCAGCCCAACCGCATCCCAGTTGTTGTGTCTATTGTTCTGCGAACATCATAAAAGAAGGTATAGAAAGAGACAATTGAAATCCACTGTAAACTAGTATCCCCTAGAAATGGCTGCATAAACAAGACCAGAACAATGGCAATATCAATAGCTATGCTAATGGAGAAGATTGGAAATCTCACAGGAAACTCCTAGTTAAAGAACTACAGGCAACTAATGACTTGTGAAAGATGGAGAATTAGCTTCTCTCAGGGAAGGAACCCCTAATTATTTATTCAATACAAAGTAGTTGGTACTGAAACGATATTCCCATAAAGAACAGTGAACACAGCAGGTTATATTTATATACATATATACATACATATATATTTGTATGTGTGCCTAACAATAGTAAAGAAAAAGCAGATACAAATTTGAGGGCAAAACATAAAAGGGGCTGAGAAATAAAAAAGGTTTGGGAGAGGCAAGTAAAGTGAAGGGGGAAAGTATTGCCATTATATTTTAATTAAAAATGTATAATAAATAAAAAGCCTTGGACTTATCGAGCTGCAGAATGCTTGATATAAGCCAAAAGCCAAAGCCAGTAAATAGCAAGAGAAACCTTAATGCTGCTACTTACAGACCCAGCAACTGAATCCTCCTAATATTCCATACATTAGAGGTTGCTTGCTCAACTTTCCCCTTCTTGTTCGAGGCAATTTCATGTCTGTCTAATCCACTGACATATTGTCCACATGCAACACAATACCTTCTACCTAGCTGATATTCACTAATATATGGAAAGAAAGAAAAAAAAAGAAATAAAGTAAGAATTTTCACTAAGTATTGAGAATGTGATGAACAATGGATTTGCCGGAATAGTTTGCAAGTTTGCAAATGCCTATCGTTTTTCAAAGGTATTTAGGTTTTCAAAGACATAAAAATCAAATTATGGACAAATACTGGAAGTTAGTTAATAGTAACTATATATTCAAAAATTTAAGATATTGGATATATGCATTGTATTGTACCTGCTTAGCATGCATGTGGTCATAGGTTCAAGTTCCAGCTCCAGATTATCAAACAACAAAAGTCTGCTTATTTAATTAGCATATATAGGCACATATACTTGTATATGTGTATCCATGCATAGTAATATGTACACATGGCATGCTCGTATATATGGAAGATAGCGTTCTGAAGCTGCTTCTCACCTACCATGTTGTAGAATCTGGGGATAAAACTCAGGTCATTAGGCCTGTGAATAAACCCCTGCTAATCCTTCTTGTTAACACTAAAGGAACAAACTTATAAAAAAATTAGACTGTGATTACAGTATTGAATTTTATGGAGGGCCCTCCATGTCCTAAAAGAAGCTAATCCAGAGAGAGAGAGAGAGAGAGAGACTGCATAGTGAATTAAAAACCTATGAATACCTGCTAGGGATTGAGAAATGTGTTTAACACCAAATCAAATACAAAACCATGAACCTGATATGATTAGCTCTCCATCATGATGGCGAATACCAAGGAGACGCAATTTACAAAATGGGAACATTTATTTTGCCTCAAAATTTTGAAAGTTTCAACCCAGCAGTATCTCGATTTATGCCTTTGGGCTTCAGGTGAAGGAAAATATGGAGTAGGTAGAACCTAAGTTAGAGGTTGTTTGCCTCATGGAGCACTGAGCTGAGAGGGACAGGAAGGTTTTGGAAGCTCAGCCCCCAGTGACTTTGTAAGTGGGGTAATCAATCTATCATTATGTGAGAGCACTCGTGATCCAATTATGGGATTCATTAATAGAAGACCAAACCTTCAACGTGAGACTTTAGGGTAAGGGGATACTTCCTATTAAAATGGCAATAGGCTCAGTCAGATTCTGCACTCAGACAGGGGAGACCAGCAACCAACCTCTGCTGTTTACCTGTAGTCCAGCTTAATAAATGGTAGAACCCTTGAAGACAAAACAGGTTAGGAAAATACATCAGTAATCAGATGTGTCAGATGAAAAGCCAAAGGGTTCTGCTTCTGTGTGATGTCAGAATAGGAAGAGCCAATGAGACATAAAGTAGACTGCTGACGAGTGGGAGGTAAGAGGGCCAGCGTTCCTGGTGGGAGGCAATGCTTTTGAAGTTGGACGGAGATGCTGGTTTAACAACATAGTGAACACAGAAAGAAATCATTGACTGGTCTCCCTCGAATTAGAGAATTATATATTATAAAAGATAAATGCTGTCCTTATGAGTTATTGGGAATAACTCTCAATTTTAGAGAGGTAAAGAAAGCAGCTCTTCATTCAAGATAGTATAGATGTATGTTAAAAGGCAATTTCTGTTTCTCTTACTTTCTAATTCATCATTCCACAAATATTGATTGCTCCCAGATAGAGCTTTGTGTAAATCTTCTTTTCTCTTCTCTCCACCTCATTGTGTAGCCCTAGTTAGCCTAGAACACACTGAGATCCACCTGTCTCTGCCTCCTGAGTGCTGGGATCAAAGACATGCACTGCCGCAGCCAGCTGGTATCTGTAACTCCCTGTGAGGCTTAAAGAGCGTAAGAGAAAGCAGTCAGTGACATTCAAAATCTATCTGTTGATGCCTATACACCTCATCCTATATTCTATTTCCAAAGCTTTTAAATGAGGGTCTTTAGCGGACAGTAAATCTATGTTTTATGAGGCCAAGCTAACAGATTGCTCTTTGCCCAAGAATACCTTCTTTCCATTTAGGAAAAAACGTAGATGCTATAAGAAAATGAAAAAATCTAAAAGGCTAATAATATAAAGCAATACAACTGTTAAAACAAATTAACCCTCTGGTCATAATTAGTGTGTACCCTAAATACACATTTCAGGGATAAATTGCTGGCACATAGTGTCATCCATTAAAGGTTTAGAGGCTAAGGCAGAATTCAATCACTGGAAATTTCTCTGATAGAAAAATTGAGTGAATGGCAAACACATGCATCTTTTCATGATGCCTTTGAATCTGAGATTTAACCTCTGAACCACAAACCATGCTTTGCTCTCTAACGGGGCTGAATCCGGTAGCTGGGAAATAAAAACTAGTTGGTGTGGTGCATAAAATTCATGTCAGCTCAGAGGTGAATGGCTCTCTCACATTACAGCTCACTCAGGAAAAGGTGCTGATAGAGAAGAAGGTAGTCGCTAACCCTTGCTAACACAGGGGCTTCGAGGGGCTCGAAATGTCACAGCATGCGTGATAACAATGCCTGGGAGACTACAGTAGAACTGTTACAGCTGCAGGTAGGTCACAAATTCTAAATGTGATAATAGCCAGTTTCTGGGGCTTTAGAATGCCAGACAAAGGGGTCACATTCAGGGAGAGTGACCTAGAAAAAGCAAGAAATCCAGAGAGAGGGACCCAGGGCTAACAACCTCCTCTGAATCACTTCAAATTATTGCCCTCTGAAGAGAGAAGACCAATCCTGGTCCAAGTGGGAGATTGAACCGTGCTGGGGAAACAGAAAGGTTACTTTTTGAATTTCTGCAATGACCGTTGTCATTATTTGGTCAAATTATCCTCTTATATAAAGTTCAACACCCTCTTACACTCTCCACGATAAAATGCAGAGCGTTACACAAAATGTCCACAGAAAAATGCCTGTCTCACTGAGGCCTTCACTATCATCTAGCGAAGCCAGGTAATGAAAGTAGCATACTATCGTCCATCCTGCTTTGTCATTTCTGCATCAGTGTCATCAGAGGAAAGAAAATGACCTATGCATATACTGGCTTGTTGATTTTTTTTGAGACTACCACCCAAAAGTTAAGGGATGGGGCATTTTCAGAGAGTTTTCTCCCCCCCTTTCCAAACACTAGCGGCTAGAATTCCAAATTACGTGTGCCAACAAAGCTGTCCTCAGCCTAAAGGCCCAGGGCAATCTCCCTTGCTTCACCCAGATTCTGTTGGCTGCAACCAGAGTGCACCGTTTGCGGTATCTATGGTTACAATCTTTGTATATCCTCTCTTACGTGGATTTACAATCAACCTCAGTCGTCCTGGATGATCTCGTCTCTAGATCTTCAATTATAACAGAAAAGACTTACAAGGACAGGTTCATACTTACAATGTACAAATACAAGTATCATTTGGGGTTCATTGCCCTGGTCTATAATTGTTGCTGTAGTGCAATATAGAGTGAGTGGCTAACTTTAAAAAATACAAATGTGAAGCATTCTAGACCAACGTATGAGGGGGTTGGGGCTCTGGTGAATGCCTGCATCTTTATTTGTGGGCCATCCTCCTTTTAAGGTCCAGGCTCAAGGATGCTCTCAGAAAAGATTTCATGAGGCAGCTAACCCCACTTTGGGGGGTCAGAATGTTAATGTATGAATTTTGGAAGGAAAGTAAATATCTCATCACTAGTAGTTACCATACAATTTATTCAAGATAGTCAACCAGACTGTAGATTATACACAAGAGAGTATCTGTATGCATTCATAATTGAAGAAAGACCAGTCTAGTTAGAGGCTGCCACTTATCCACCATTTCCCTGGATACAAACCTATAGTACTGAAAACAGAGTTTATAAATAATTATCATTACTTAATTAAAATTATATAATTGTATTGACTAAATTATTTGTTCATAATATTGGACAAGATGTATTTTAGTAAATTTCTGCTTCTATCATTCATTTTGAAAGTTATTTTTTTAATAAAATTTCACTGTGCCATCTCCATGAGTATTTACCATTAGACTTGATCATATTTTTCACTCTCCTCAGCCATCTCTCCTCTCTCTTGCTGGTCCCTCTCTAAAACACTTTTCTTTTATGCCCCCTTTGCTCTGTTTCCTTCTCATGTTCCCATTGAGGTTCCAATACCACAGAGAATGAACTGACTTTAGTTTCATTAATTTTTAAAATGACATGTCTGGACAAAATTGTTTAGAATCCCATTGATGATCTATCTTCCACTGATAATCTATGTTCGTATTTGTTGTCTTCTTAGAATGTCTCTGATATTTAAAAGAAATCGATGGTTTGCTGATTTTCAAAAATCACAAACTATGCTCTACCTTACAGATCCCAATGGCAACTGTGAGAAGTCTGAAAAAAAAAGATACACTCTAATAGCTAATAATTACAACAGAGTAGCATCTGTTTATACGTTAATTTCTTGAGGTCCACATTATTGAATTTTCAGCCAACACCTGTTATTCCAACGTCTCTACTACTGGATTTGCTTTTATGAGAACATTTTCTACAAAACTCAGCAAGTTTTGGATTGAGTTTTTCGAACTAGTCAAATAAAAGGAAAACTGTATTCTTACATTGAAGACCCAAGTTGCACTGTAAATGTTTTCAGTTTTGACACCCAAATGTTCGCTCATTAAGTTTAAATTGACCTAAATATTCACAAATTATTTACCCAAACAACCATCTATCAACATTTTATTGCTCAGAAACAAAAGTTTGCCTACTTCAGCAGCTTTTCTAATTAAAAACCAGTCAAGCCAGTCACAAAGCTGGCCATCTACCAACTCCCAGCTCTTGTTTGGAACGAGTGCCCGTTCTACAATTTAGCTATGAATGCAAAGCTAAATATTTTTTTAAAAATATTTCAAATAGTGAACATATGAAAATTATAGAAAGTACAAGCAGTGATCAGGGAACAAACTTGAGGTGGAAAAACCCTCAAGGTTTTCCATCTAATTCCTTTTCTCTTATTATTAGCCGCCTCCACCCTGCATTCGCTGATCTGCCTCAGTGAAGACCTTAGGCAAGCTGACTGGAGCAGACAAGAAGGAACTTTTCCATCAGTGTATCTCATCAGCTGCTATGCGTCCATCTGATAGCTTCACTACACAAACCCATAACGACTGATGCAATTGAGAAAAGTTACTAAAATTACCCTCAAAGTGGGTTTTATATTTTCTGTTGTGATACTGGGGATTGAATATATACTAGAATAATGCTCTGTCATTGAGTTACACTTTGGCTTTAATTATGCTACCCTGATACACACATATGCTATTTAAGGTGAAAAGAAGGCCAAAATGAAGTGGCTTTTGTACTCATTTGTCTCCTCAATTTATTTTTTCTCATTATTTTTCTTTTGGTTTCTGTCTTCTTCACATTGCATGAGCTCAGGAGCATCCCTGGCACTTATCCATCCACTCCTATCTCAAGGCAAAGATCAAGGCAAATGTCAACAGAGAGAAGTATAAGCTGACATAGCTTCCACTGGAATGCTCGTACAACGGGTGTGTGCCAAGACAATGGCAGTTTTCATATGGTAGGCAGGTAACTGGATTTTGTTAAGGGAGTTAAATTGGACAATTTGCAGCTGCTTATGAATGAATTAGAGTCATCCACAAGTTGAGATGATAAATAGCTTAGGTCTTTTGTTCTGCAGATCTGAACTGTTGTAAAACAGCTGAACTCACTAGAAGAAGGCATCAGTGTTTATAAAGCTCTCATTTTGATGAGCTAGGATCTAAAGTTACTAGGTTATTCTCTTGAAAGCTCTTCATCATAATCGACAGTTAAAGGGTATCTTTGTCATCTGTGGGGGAGGGGTGACATGTGAGTAACAAACTTGTAACATGTCATGTTCTGATTGGAGTTAACAGTTTACCTACCCACCACTGTTTGCCATAGAAATCAATATTTGGAGTGTTTTTAAAACCCACTTGAAATAAATTGGAAACTTGCTTAACTTTTCAAGCAGAAATATTGTTATTAATTATTCTCATTATAGAACTTGAAACCAATTATATGAAAATTAAAGTCACAAACACACATAATTATCACATACAACATTATGCATTTTCATGTGAGGAACAAATCAACAGTATAATGTTATTAAGACTATTTATAACTAAAATGTTAAACAAAAATTATGAATTACTATAGTAAAGGTAATAAATACAATGAAAATTCTATTTGTATCTATCAAGGGTAGATTTTTATCAAGAAACCAAGTTGATGCTTTGAATGTAAAGTGCTTTTGGAAAATGTCTTATGTGGGACAGGGTAAGTGGCTGCAACTCATGCATGGGAGATCCAGGATCCTATGCTAGTATCTTAATCCTACTCCCTATGCAGAGCAGTGATTTCAGTTCGCTAATTTCCAAGTTGTTCAGCTGTAAGATGAATAAAATGTCTACAAATCCCGGGGTTTTGTTGAGAATTAAGAGTGATAATGCTTCCAAAATGCTTAGCCTAATATCCAACATAGAGTAATGAAGGTATAATAATGCCTTATTATTGAACCTTATTAAAACATGACTTAGTAGTTTATAATCATTAATTAACTTGATCCTTTAGCCAAAGAAGTAACTAACCTCCATCTATGGGTATCTGAAGTAGGGAGAAACCTTTTTCAAAATCATGGGCATCCAGGGGAGCTGAGACTCTTTCCAGAGAATTCTGTCTATATCTTGCATTCTTACCTGAGTACATCTAAGCTTGCCAACTTTATTTCAAAGAGGTAGGATAGGGAGGGAAGTATGGGAAAGAAAAGGGAGGAAGGGAGGAATCATTGCATAGTTCTGAGGCTAGGAGCTCTTCAGAGACTTGGCATCTCTAAGGGCCGAGAGTTTCCACCTTGCAGAACTGCTGACCTACAGCTGTGATAGGAAAAATAAATGAAATGGAGCACTGAGCCAAACTCCATCCCAATTATACAAACAGAATCTCAACTTCTCAAACCTGTATTTTTTCCACATTTCCTTCCTTCTGTTTTCCTTTCTTTCCTTATTGTTTTCCTTCTTTCCTTCATTCCTTCCCTCCTTTTCTTTTTTTCTTTCACTTTCTTTCTTTTTGGCAAAACAATTTCTCTGTATGATTCTAGTTGCTATGGAACAAGCTATGTAGTCCCAGTAGGTCTTTAACGCACAAACTTCTTGCCTCTGCCTCCTGAATACTCAGAATATAACATGTACCAATGTACCAACATACTTGGCTCATTTTTTTTAAATGATGATTTTGCAAGTGGAGATATGTACATTTGAATTTCTTATTTGTTTGCTATTTGGCCTGTTGGCCATAGAACCCACAGCCTTTCCCATGCTTGGAAAATAATGTAATACAAAGCTATATCCTTTGTCCCTTTAGATCCATGTCTATATGTCAGAGAAAACGTTTATGCATCTTAGTTCTCCTGGAGATTTAAAATGGATTGCCTAGCTGGAAAAGTAAGAAGCCTGGAAGCTTAGAGATGAGGCAGCAGCATTCTGTTCTACAGACACAGCCTCTGGAAACACATCTATCATTATGCTGTGTAAATGATGCTTTGAAATAAATACCCTCTGCTCTTAGCTTTATCCACTGATACACTTTTCCTGTGGAATAATGATTACAGTATTCACCGTGACTTTTCTGGTTGACACAGAGGAGGAAATGGATGAGGGTTAGAGAGGAACACTTAAGTGAAAAGGAAAGCTATTGCTGAAGAGTCCACTGAAGCCAGGCATACTCTCAGTTTGACTTCACTGCGGTGGCACATTTGCTATATCTCACATAGGTTGTATTTTTGATTTGGGTTATATTTTCCCATCAAACACAGGTCTACATCTGTAATGAAGATGCCAATCATCTCCTGCTTAGCCTCAAAGTGGTAAGGGCTTGCTTGGATACACCCACAGAGTACTCCACAGGTCCACGAGGAAATTCCTACACATAGTGGCCCCACATTCCGATGTGTGATGATGCAATACTTATTTACTTTTCATTCATTTATTCACTCATTCATTCAAATTATTACTGAAAGTGTACTTTGTGCCAATCACTAGCCAATATCTTTCTATAGCCCTATGTGAAATAGAAGGACTAAAGGATAAAGAGGTATGCTGTAGGGTGAGTGATAGACAGGGAGATAATTGCTGATGACCAGATAATAATGTCCACAGGGTCTAACTTTAGTCCTCATGATAGTTGGCACCAACCAACCAACTAACAAACAAACAAAACCAACTTACAAACAACAATAAAAATGCAAAGTGCCCTTCAAATTACACTACAATAAGTAATGCTCATGATAGTGTCCATATGTCATTAAAAGAGCTTGCATTATGCGGTATTGGTTTAATTAAAGAAAAAAAATTCTCTTCTAAAGACATTGGTAGCAAAATGAAAACCTATTCTTAGAGGCATTATCTCCAGTGAACTAGAAAATTTCTAGAAGTCAATTAATACAAGTTAAAGATGTTCAGTGCCAACATAAGAAATTATCAAGTCTGTCAACAAAAGCAGCATGAGCTAATTTTTAATAAATCTTAAAATAGAAATAATACATCTACCTCTACATACTTGTTCCATGAATAAACTAATAGAAAGTAGGCAATGAGCCGGAAAAGTACGATTTGTTACATCAAGGTGAAGGGATGCTTTTCTTATGAACTAGATTAGTTTGAAGTAGAAAAAGCCAGATCAGGGCTGTATTTCCTTGGCTGTGGAAATTATTAGCTATGTAATAACAGTGAATAGTTCATCTACTCCAAGCTCCACTTTCACTTTTATAAGGATATAAGCTAAGAAATATATAAAAGTTGCTTCAGACATAACCGCATGAGGTGAGAACATTGGCTTACTTGTATGGTACATGGCAGTGTGGTCAAACAGCAGTGCAGCCATTTAAGGATTACAGAAAAGCTCAGGGGGGACCCAATGATATTTAAAGAATTTCCTACATTCCTTGATTTTTATTTACTAAATAAAGAATTGTCTTGTATTTCAACAAATTGAAAATATTTTTGAAATAACAGTATGAATAAGAATTCTTTGAAAGAGGCTGTACCTGCCAAGACTGATTGACTGATTAGAACTATATCCTCTACTGAAAGGATAAACAGGCTGAGAAAGAAATTAGGGAAAGGACACCATTCACAGTAGTCACAAATAATATTAAATACCTTAGTGTGACTCTAACCGAGCAAGTGAAAGATCTGTATGACAAGAACTTCTGAAGAAGGAAATTGAAGATCTCAGAAGATGGAAAGGTCTTCCATGCTCATGGATTGGCAAGATTCATATTGTAAAAATGGCCATTTTGACAAAAGCAATCTACAGATTCAATGCAATCCCCATTAAAATTACAACTCAATTCTTCATATAATTAGAAAGAGCAATTTGCAAATTCATCTGGAATAACAAAAATTCAGGATAGCCAAAACTATCCTCAACAATAAAAGAACTTCTGGGGGAATCACCATCCCTGAACTCAAGCTGTATTACAGAGAAATAGTTTTAAAAACAGTATGGTATTGGCACAGAGACAGGTAGGTAGATCAATGGAAGAGAATTGAAGACCCAGAAATGAACCCACGGACCTATGGTCACTTGATCTTTGACAATGGAACTGAAACTATCCAGTGGGGGAAAATAACATTTTTAACAAATGGTGCTGGTTCAACTGGAGGTCAGCATGTAGAAGAATGCAGATCGATCCATTCTTATCACCCTGTACAAAGCTCAAGTCCAAGCGAATCAAGGACCTCTACATAAAACCAGATACACTGAAACTAATAGAAGAAAAAGTGGGGAAGAGCCTCAAACACATGGGCACTGGGGAAAATTTCCTGAACAGAACACCAATGGCTTATGCTCTCTCCAACATATAAAAAGGCCACATACTCCACTATGTTCTAGCAGCCTTATTTATAATATCCAGAAGCTGGAAAGTACCCAGATGTCCTTCAACAGAGGAATGAATACAGAAAATGTAGTACATCTACACAATGGAGTACTACTCAGCTATTAAAAACAGTGACTTCATGAAATTCATAGGCAAAAGGATGGAACTAGAAAATATCATCCTGAGTGAGGTATCCCAATCACAAAAAAGCACACATGGTATGCCTTACTGATAAGTGGATATTAGCCCCAAAGCTCAGAATACCTAACATACAGATCACGTGAAGCTCAAGAAGAAGGATGACCAAAGTGTGGATGCTTCAGTCCTTCTTAGAAATGGGAACAAAAATATTCATAAGAGGAGAAATGGAGACAAAATTTGGAGCAGAGACTGAAGGAATGGCCATTCAGAGCTTACCCCACATGGGGATCCAGTCCATATACATACATACCACCTATCCCAGACAATATTGCTGATCCCATGTACATATTGACAGCATATAGCTGTCTGCTTAGAGGCTCAGTCAGAGCATGACAAAAACAGAAGGAGAATGCTTGCAGCCAACCACTGAACTGAGAATGGGGTCCCCATTGGAGGAGTTAGAGAATGGATTGAAGGAGCTGAAAGGGCTTGCAACCACATAAGAACAACAATACCAACCAACCAGAGCTCCCAGGGACTAAACCACCATCCAAAAGTACACATGGACAGACCAATATCTCTAGCTACATATGAAGAAGAGGATGATCTTGTTAGGCACCAATGGGAGGAGAAGGCCTTGGTCCTGCCAAGGCTGGACCCTGGTGTAGGGCAATGTCAGGAGGGGTGTGGGAAGGTTGGTTGGTTGGTTGGGGAAAAGGGATACATTTGAAATGTAAGTTTAAAAAGTCCAATAAAAAAGAACTATTATTGATGTGGAAATATTGGAGTGTTGTAGGCTTGGAGACTAATTATTTTATTTGGGACTAGCTTTTGTTCCTCAAATAGCTGACCCTTTCCCATATCTGTATTGGAGCTAACATACTGTAACTAATAAGAAAAAACCTTGTGTAGTATATTAATGCCAACAGAGCACTAGTTTCCATCAATCCCACAGTTATGAATGTCATCAGATAGCATCTAAGGTCTACAGGAGAGATTTCTTCCCCTTCTTGGAACTACCTCTCTTATGTTTTGTCCAATATATTTGAAAAATTGCCTTGATTGATAACCTTGTTCATTCCATTGCTATAAAAACTCATGAATCTGCTCCTATGATGAAATATGGTACATCTGATGACTAAAACTTATGTTTCTCTGGCCATGGTCAGTCAAGATTTGGTCCAGAATAAACTATCATTATTCTCTTTGAGATGAGAACTGTGTGTGTGTGTGTGTGTGTGTGTGTGTGTGTGTGTGTGTGTGTCTGTGTGTGTATCTGTGTGTGTCTGTGTGTGGACATTAACAACCTCTTTAAAGCTATGTTTTCTTAATTAAAAAAATCTATGAACATCTCCCAATATTGATTGCTATAGATTGATAATGAGGAATTTTAGCTCTAAAAATGGCTAGAATATAAATTGTTTATGTTTGTAAATATTCTCTTTTCCCAGCTTAGCTTTAGAGACATACTCATTACTAAATGGGCAGTTAACAATGCAATGTCTACATTCATACAAGTAAACTAATAGAGATTCTATAAATGCAGGATGGAAATCATGACTTCTGGTTGTTTACAATGGAGATGCTATCAGAAGAATGAAAATCAAACAGGACAATATGCAGTCATCCCAAGTTTTATCACATCTTGGGAAAGGAACAGAGATACTGTGAGGTTGAAGTTGAGGACTGCAGAAACATTTCTTTTCATGTGAAAAAAGGAGGTATGGAAATATCTATCAGACTGTATCATACCTACTATTTTGTCACTGAGATGAGACACCGTAACCAAGGCAACTCATGAAAAAAAGAATTTTGTTGTTGTTGTTGTTGTTGTTGTTGTTGTTGTTGTTGTTGTTGTTGTTTAAATCTGCTGCTGTGAGTTCTAAATTTCACAAAGCTTCTGCAAGCTCTTTGAACTACACCAAAATGTTTGCATCTGTTTAAACAACTGTTTTTGGATATTTTATGTATTTACACTTCAAATGTTATCACCTTTTCCAGTTTCTGTCCCCGCCCAACAACCCACTTCCATCTAACTGCCCTGGCATTTCCTTACGATAGGCATCAAGTCCCCACAGGACCAAGGGGTTCTCCTTCCATTGAACCCAGATAAGGCCATCATCTGCTACATATGCTGCTGTAGTCATGGGTCCCTCCATGTGTACTCTTCGGTTGGTGGTTTAGTCCCTGTGATCTCTCGGGGGGTCTTGTTTGATATTGTTGTTCTATGGGGTTGCAAACCCCTTCAACTCCTTTATCTAACTCCTCCATTGGGTCCCTGTGCTTAGTCCAATTGTTGGCTATGAACATCCACCTCTGTATTTGTCAACGTCTCAGGAGACAGCTATAACAGGCTACTGTCAACAAGGATTTCTAGGCATAAAAGGATTTCTTGGTGTCTATATATGGGATGGATCCCCAGGTGGGGCAGTCTCTGGATGGCCCTTCCTTGAGTCTCTGCTCCACACTTTGTCCTTGTATTTCCTTTAGATAGGAGTCGTTCTGGGTTAAAAAGTTGGAGATGAGTGGGTGGCCCCATTACTCAAACAAGGACCTGGCCTAACCTCTGGATATGGTCTCTACAGGTTCTCCCTACCTTTTGTTGGGTATTTCAGCTAATTTCATCCCTGCTGGGTCCTGGAAGACTCTTGCTTTCCTGGCATCTGGAACTTGCTGGTGGCTACCCCAGTTTCCCATCCCCCAGTACTAAGCACCTCTGTTTAAATTCCTGACCCTCTGTATATCATCCTTGATTCCTCCCATACCTGATCCTACCATTTTCCTTTTCCCCCTCCTTTCTTCCTCTCAAGTCCTCCCATTCTCTACCTCTGGTGAGTATTTTGTTCCCCTTTTGAAGAAGGACTGAAGCATCCACATTTTGGACTTTCTTCTGAACTTCATATCGTTTGTGAATTGTATCTTGGGTATTCTGAGCTTTGAGGCTAATATCCACTTATCAGTGAGTGCATACCATGTATGTTCTTTTATGACTGGATTACCTCACTTAGGATATTTCCTAGTTCCAACCATTTACCTAATAATTTCAGGAAGTCATTGTTTTTGATAACTAAATAGTACTCCATTATGTAGATGTACCACATTCTCTGTATCCATTCCTCTGTTGAAGGGCATCTGGGTTCTTTCCAGCTTCTGGCTATTATAAATAAGGCTGCTATAAACATAGTAGAACATGTCTCCTTGTTATATGTTGCAGCATCTTTCGGGTATATGCCCAGGCGTTGTATACCTGGCTCCTCAGGTAGTACTACGAAAATTTTTTCTGAGAAACCGCTAGACTAATTTCCACAGTGGTTGTACCAGCTTGCAATCCCAACAATGGAATAGTGTTTCTCTTTATCACAACCTACCAGCATCTGCTGTCATCTGAGATTTTGGTCATAGCCATTCTGACTGGTGTGAGGTAGAATCTCAGGGTTGTTTTGATTTGAATTTCCCTGATGACTAAGGATGTTTAACATTTCTTTAGGTGCTTCTCAGCCATTGGGTATTTCTCAGTTGAGATTTCTTTGTTTAGCTCTGTACCCCATTTTTAAATAGGGTTATTTGCTTCTCTGGAGTAATTGAGGGATTGTTTATAATCTCAGAGGGTTAGATAATTTCCATTTTGGTGGAGAAAATGACAGCAGGTAGGCAGGCATGGCACTGGAGCAAAGCAGTAGCTATAGGTGAGAATTTACAAAGTACCAATAAGCAGGAGGTAAGATTCACTGGGCCTGGTATGGGCTTTGAGACCTTGAAGCTTAGTCTCTCATGATCATACCTCCTAATCCTTCCTAACAAGTCAACGAACTGGGAACCATACATTTAGATACAATAACCTATGTGAGTCATTCTTCCTCAAACCACCTTAGAATATTACACTGAAGTGAAGAATGGAATCTTTAAAGAAATCAGATAACTGAACAAGTGGAACAGGGGATCTTGAGTATCAGGCAAAGGGAATGAAAGTATGAAGGCTCTGGAACCAAATGAGCATCGTTTTCTTATAAGTTAAAATAAGATGTGGTAATATAATTTTTCAAGGTGCAGCAGAAGACATAAAGCAAAGAAGGGGAATGATATAATTTACATTTTTAAAAGATCATTTAATGTTTTATGATAAATAGTTGAAACAAGGTTCATGATGAAAAGAGACCAGACAGCAATAGCAATGAATACTGAAGAGACAGTACATCTTGCTTTTATAAGAAAATTTCCCTTGCTTTTATGGCAAATAATATTTCATGTAAAATAAAAATGCATGTAATGTTATGTAGTGTTGAATCAAACCCAGGACGTCACACTTGCTCAGCCAGCTGTCCTGCCAACTGACCTGCACCCCCCTCGTGTTTCTTGTTGTTAAAGGACAATATTTTATTCTGGGGCTCAGAATGGCCCGGAACTCACTATTAGTTTTAGCAGGCTGGAAGAAGGAGATCAACATGGCCAGCAGCATTTTTCATATCAGGAAATGCACAGTGGAAGACAAGCTACTCCCGAACCCAAGGAAGGAATGCATAGTACCCCAGGGAACACTACCATGTAGGAAGGGCAGCTGAACAAATATATATTTAAAACAATTTCAACTGTGATAGACCAAAGGACTAGTGCTGAGAAGGGATATATAACAGAGGATAATACTGTATTCTGAATTTAATTTAAAAGATAAAATAACTAAATAAGCTGTAAATTAACAATAAGGTTATACTATGAAATTATCCCTTTTAAAAATGAACAGGGTGCCCACTACAATTGCTACACTGGAAGGTCACAACATGGATATATTGGTGTTAGTGTCTTTGGCAAAGGTTATAGCACACATAAAAAATTGTAGTTCTCTTCATATGACCATAACTTAACAAATGAATTCACACAAGATTGTGAAGAAGATAATTGCTCATTAAAGACTTGAAGGAAAAATTAATTATGGGACAAGATATAGTTTCACATATTTAAGAACAGACTAGTTTCATATATAAAGTCAGAACTGGAAATGGGCTGGAAAGACGCCCGAAGAGTTGAGAGCACTGGCTGGACTTCCAGAGGACCAAGGTTCCGTTCCCAGCACACACATAGCAACTGCTCATGACTCCAATTCCAACAGATTCAATGTTCTCTTCTGGTCATGGGGAAACTACAAGTACAGGCACACATGCAGAAAAAACAACCACATACTTGCTTGTATCTGAAAAATATGCACATTAGTTTTATGGCCCTTAATCAGATGCATTACCCTCCTATTTTTGTGTTTACCCAAAGATACTAAAGACTATCTCAGGAGACATTTACAATACACACAGAATTTCTAGAAAATTCATTTATCAATTATAAAAAAGTGCCATCAAAAAGCAATAAAAGATGAAGTGCTGAATATTATAATAGGTATATTTGATATTCTGTTCCCAGAGTAGGTTTTGTTAATGAGAATATTCTACAGTGTTACTACCAACAGACTTAGTAATTACAAAACCTTTGATATTAACATACTGCTATACGAGTTGAGATTTTATACAAGGGACTATATAATCATATGCAAATGCATACACCCTTAAAACTTTAGCTGAACAGCAATCCTCAAGGTGTCTGCGGTAGAATGTGTACTTACTGCTTTTACTGCTAAATTTCGATTTTCAGTTTTCTAGTTCTAAATTCTACTTTCCTTCACACAGGCAATGATGTTTATTAAATGCAAATCTCAAGACCTAGCAATCTGTTTTCTGTGTTCTAATTTGGTATAAAAGTATAAAAGGTGAATGAACTATATCCTTATTTTTCATTATTGGACATAAATATCTTTCTACTGTATTAAAACAATAATAGGATTTATTGGTGTATTGACCACTAAGCTACACCACCACTCCAAATTGTACTGTTAAAGTGTTTTTTATCAACACTAGTTTGCTAACAATTCAATTGTTTTTTTTACAGTTATTCTGTTTAATGTTTATAGATGTTGCATGCATGTACTTATCATCTGTAAAACTCTAACACTTGTGTAAATGTATATGTATTTAAATCATATACCAAATAACCATATAAGCAAACTATCTCAGGCTCTATGAAACATACCCCTTTCCTTACACGTTATAGTTCATTAGTCTCATAAACTATTCTCTAAATATAAATAAAAAATAAAGCTATAATATGCCTTATTCAAATCTATGCAGTCTCAGAAGGTAACACTTGTAACGTATATTCATACAGTATACACAAGCTCAAAGAAACATTGGAGGTGCAATATAATGGCTACTTACATGCAAACTGAAGCTTTGCTTCTCTGCTTACAATTGTTCCAAACGAGTTTGTTGCTATGCATTGGTACGTTCCAGAATCTTGGGTTTTATTGGGGTTATTGATCAACAAGCTGCCTTCAACAACACTGTAGCGGAAATCCATACCAATGTCAACATCTGTTCCATTTAACTTCCACCTATAGTATAAAAATGCCAGTAGATAAAGCCTTGTAATATTAATCAATATTTCTGAATTGTCTAAAATAGATAACAACTAGAGATCCTGGGAAGTATCGCCAGTGTGGGTTTTGAAGCATGGTAAAGCATATATTAAAAAGTGTCTATCCAGCAATGGTGACATCTTAAGTGCTTATGGGGAGAGGGCTATCTTTCATAGTAAATGATGACAATCTCACTTTAGCTCCTGTTCTGAGATGACATACAATGCTACAAATAATTAATTTCTTGTGGGGGACTTTTTTTAAAACATAATTTCTACAACTCTCTCTAAAGCATAACTGCTTAGTAAAAAGTCCTTTTTTTCTGGTTGACAAACACTGTTTAAATAGGTGTATCTAGAGGACAGAATATACCACTTTCAGGGAAACAGCAGAAGAGTTGTTGAAACTGCAGCCGAGCCTATTTTGATTCAATTCTTAAAATGCCTGGTTCCAAAGCAAAAGAACTCTATTGATCTGAGATGCTTCGGGAACCAAATCTGCCTGGCCATGGATCAACTGGATGATCTCTTTAGCCACTGGCACTCAAAATGCCAATCAACTGCCCCAGTGAGCTACAGGCTATTAAGTAACCAAAGCAAAGAATGTTTTCTTGTCCTCTGTTCATTTCCATGGGCCACCTGTGAATCTGGATGTAGCAGTGAGCTCAATAAATGAGTTTTACTGAGACATATTTCAGTAGCTTAGCTTTGGTACGGAGTCCGCAATTCTGTTCTCAGAGTCACTGACATCCAAAGAATGTGAACCTTATCTGAGTCAAGTCACCTTTCAGGAATCCATAGGAATTGATAGGAATCCATACAAACTTTTGAACTAACATAATTCAATGACTGCTTTTTTGATAGCTTATGAATTACCAAGACTCTCCTAGGAGCTGAAAACATTCAAAAAGATTGTAGCACAATGGAAATTGATTCAAAGCAACAAAGCGAGTAGCAATGGAGAATTATTCGTTTTACTTTCTTAAAATAACGAGAGCCATTTACCTAAATAGAAGTGCGCATGTGCGTGGCCACCCACTGTGCAGTTCTTTATTACATCCCAGGGCACTGTGCTTATGAATACATAATGCAAAAGAATTTAAGTGATAAAATTGTCAGTCTGCTAGCTTCAAGTTACATGTGCGGGGGGCATGTATGTTTGTGTCTGCATGTGTCCTTCAGATATGTGGTCTTATGCAGCACAGGCTGACCTCAATCTACCTTGTATTCTTGTATTTGAGATAACCCCAAACTCCTGATCTTCGTTCCTCCATTCCCCAAGTACTTGAGCCAGTACATTGAACACCAAAGTCTATCCCATAGGACACGTTCCCCTGGTGTGCCCATTGCCTTTAGACTATGCACCCTTGAAGTAGAGGCTGTCAGACTCCTGTGGAAGCCACCCTAGTCTACACAGTGAGCTTCAGGCCCTACAGGGTTAAATAGGGAGACTGTCTTGAAAAGAAAAAGTTTGGGGAGGAGATGCGCATCTTCCAGTGAAATCCTTGTCCTTATTTCTAGTCAGAGTGGGTCAACGTTCTTCAGATGTCCTGTGGAAGTTCTCCTACTCCTGATGCAAAGAATGCTTTTGCCACAAGATGATTTACCCAAATTACTTTTATATTCTCAGTTTTTTCAGTCTAGAATTTAACCCTCTCACTGTGCTCAGTAAACACTTGTTGAGCTTAACGTGTTCAAAATTCTGCTTCCCTAGTACATATTTGAGCTTTGAGCATCTACACAATTCATCAACCATGCTTGCCTCACCCAGCCCAGTGGCATGAGTTCCTTCACAGCCATGTCTTTGAAGTCTAAAAAAAAAAAAATTCTAGAAACAGGAGGGCTGAGAAAGTAGGCTAGAAGCAGAAAGAGGACTTAGTTCTTTATGTGTTTGTGTATAAGAAGCCGGATATTAGAAACCGACAGTGTTTTTCGGCTCTGCCGTAATTCTCTCTGTGCTCTGACACAGACAAGAAAGTAATAAGCAATAAAGAGAACAGCCAAGTTATATCCCAGCAGTGGTAGCTGCACATGAGCCTCTAGAACTGCCTGCCTGCTCTACACATCTGCGTTTAGTCAGCTGATCACGTCTTGGCCATAACTCTCAGTTCAAATGATAGCAGAGCAATTTAATATGACAAATCTAAGAACTCAAAGAGGAAATTGCAATATAATGTGAGCTGCAAGCCGAGTGTGGAATGTGGGACCGGGACCATGTGAATCTTTTCATGAGGCTGGCTGTGGGAATAATGACACCTCTATAGGTTTGTCTGCACTTGTCCCCTCAACCAAAAAAAAAAATAAATAAAAAAATAAAAAAAAGAAAAAAAGGCTGTGCACGAAGTCCGTTCATCTACTTTATTGCCTGCTTTTACATACAAACGGCAACAGGGATGGGGTGATTTAGAAAATAAAGTGTTTTATGAGACATGCAGTCAGGTCTGTGTTATAAAGCACGCTATGGTGTTTTATTGCAATGCAGTCAGTATTTGTTCCAATTGAATGTGGATTGCATGGCAAATTTCTCCTCTCATTGTGTAGTGAAACACTCTTGAAAATCTCCCAATTTGCTTTCAATGTTGGCGGAATCTTTTAAGTATTGGTAATGGAGTGGCAAGGCTCATTTGGAGTAAATAAGAGATTTTTCCCAGGGGGCAAGGCAAATTGGTGTCTTGTAAGCAGGATTACGAGGGGAAGGCACAGCTAAACTCTCTCCAAAGGGTGGGGGTTATACACAGGCAAACACCACCACCTTGAACCTCCCCAAGGTACAGTTGTGCAGACTCTAAGAAGTCAGTGTACAGATTCACCAGGAAAGAAAGAAAAAAAAAGTGCAAAACCAAAACAAAACTTCTGTTAACCGTTTGAACTTGACACTCAGGGAGGGGCAGGTCCTTTGTGACTTGGAATTTGTTCTCTGTAGACTCAGTTGAATACAAACTTCATAGCAAACCAACTCTAAGCATTTGCTAGAAGGTTTCTTCCACCTGGGAAGAGCTGCTGGGCAAAATCAGTAATGTCAGCTGCACTTAGGGAACTTTAATACAAGAGAAGTCGGCAAGGGGCAAACCTTCTTTAGTTTTCTAGGTCAGGGTCAATCCTTTCAAAACAGAGGGGCAGAAACAATGTAAAGAAAGGGCTCAGTTGAAGGAATAAATATAAAGAAAAGAGGTCAGTTGGGATGTCGTAGGAGAAACCTGCTGCAGAAGATCTCCACTCACTTTTAAGATTTTCCCACCCATTCAACCCCCTGAAAGTCAACACCAAGACTAGGAAAGTTCAGCTAGCAAGGTGTTAGGAAACACCTGATCTCTATTCATTCTCTTGCTCTCTCCTTCAACAACAGGGGGTTTTTAAGCTCCCAGGTCCAGACTGCTATTATGTCACAAGCAAACTGCTAGAGGGATAAAGGCAAGCACTGTGCACTGCCTGGAATTGCTAATGCATTTGATTAAAAGCTCTCCCCAGCTTTCCCCTGCAATCTTTAAAAAAACATAATAGGTTTCTGTTCTATGGCTTGTTTTAAATAACAAGGCAAGCCCCTATATCTAGAAACACAGTGTTACACAGGCAATGTTAATTAAAGGTCACAGTTTGAGGAAAAACAATGCAGCAACTTGCCAAAATCAGCTGCAAAATTTGTTTTCATTTATAGCTAGCATGTGAACTTACCCTCGGCTGTGTGCTCAAAGTGGGATCCATTAACTCATCATTTATATATCTGAGTAACCTTGCCTCTTGCATTTGTTTTTACTTTGCAGTGTGTTTTCAAATCATTAACTTAGTTTACTGTGTTATACACAGAGAGGCCATGTATCCTGGTTTGTTCAGGACAGCATAGGGTTTATAGATGATACTCTACAGTAATTACTAACAGTGTTCTTTCACTTTCAAAAATATCTTGTGTCAGATGACAAATGGCCTGTTCACTCAATTATCGAACCCACTCTAATTAGTTGTTCTTTTCTTTCTGGAATGTTCTTTCTTTATCCAGGTGGCAGAGCAGGTGGCCTTTCTCAAAGCCCTACAACATATCTTTTTCTTTTAAGGCTTCACCACATCTACCCACTACCTCTAAATTAGGGGTCTTTTATTCCCTCAGCAAGCTGGTAGCCACTGCTACTGTGTGCTTATGGGTGTCTCAGCCATATCATGCTAAGAAGATAGCCCTTTAGGGCATTCATTTTTGTCCCCTAACTCTTACATTCTTTCTGCACTTTATTCCCTGAGCCCAGAAGGGTGGTATAGATGCATCTTATTTATTCTTGCAATAACTTTATTAGCATTAAATTTGAATGTAAACGAACTAACTTACATAAGATTTGTGTTGTAAGGGATCCTGAAATAATGAAGCGAATAGTATTTTCTACATGAGGTCTCCTATGTTAATTTTGAATGGGACCGTGCCTTTATCCACCTCTAATCTTCAATTACATCCTCAGCGCATTTTAACTGATTGTCATGGGTAGTTCAAAATGTATCCTTGAAGAATATGCAAGTCTGGCCTATGTGACCGAAAGGCTTATGAAAATTAACAGAACAAAGAGGTCCCTTCACCTTCATTAAATGTCTAAGAAGCAGGCAATGAAACGGCCCTGAGTAGGACACTGTCCCAAGACCAGAAGTGTAGAGAGCATGAGTATCTATTGCTCTCCGTCTTGTGATTTAAACAACTGCCTTAAACTTCTGCTGCTGGGATTTCCCATCGAGGTGGACATGATGCTTGAACTGTGAACTAAAATAAACTCTTTCTCCTGTGTGCTGCTTCTATCAGGGTGATTTTTACCACAGCCCCTGGAAGAATATCTCTGGGACCATCACGTCCTAAGAGCCGATTGAACATTTTTTAACCTTTCTGTTTGGTTACTTGTTTTTCCTGTTTCAATTTTGGAAAATTTTCTACCTTTTTTGGTTTTTCGTTTTGTTTCAATTTTCAAGACAGGGTTTCTTTATATAACCTCAATCCACAGTCTAGAGTTCACTTAGCTCAATCTATTCCATTGAACAGAATAGTTACTATTAATTTAGTTAAATTTTTTAAATGATATCTATATCTCTTTTCATACTAAAACCTTTTTGTACATCTTCTATCATACTAAAAACCTTTTTGTCCCCCAAAGTCATATATGCATGGCTCTTTTTTTTTCTTGTTTTAATTTAGGCCTTTTATTAACCTGAAATTGATTCTTGTGTGTAATGTGAAACAAGAATTCAGTTTAATTTCTTTCCTTAACCACAGGAGCAAATGGTTGTCCAGGGCAAGCCTTTTTAAAATGTTTCCATTACTTTGTGAATTTAAACTTTTCTTCTTTTGATTTTTTAAAAAAAGTATTCTCTTTATAATTTAATCACTTTTAGTGAAATTAATTTTATGTGGAATTATTGGCACATCACTGCTTAATTCTGTCTTCTCATAGCCCAGGTCTTCTCTCTGGTATCATGCATGTTTATCCCATATCAAAAATGTCTTAGATTTTCCTTTAGCAAGAGACTGTAGGAACCAAAACTCAGCGTTTGTGTGCCTAAGGACACGTGTATACTGTTCTCCTTTAAAGGAATTTACAATTAACTCATATTTATGAGGTACAGTGATAAAAATTTACATTTACACAAGATTCAATATCAAATTAGGGTGCTTTGCATTCTTTATGCTTAGAATGTCAAAATTAGGCTTTTATTTATTGATTCATTTTTATTTTAACCATTTTAACTTTTATTTAAATTTAAATTTACTTGTCTTTGAGACAGGGTCTCATGTATCCACCAAGGCTGACCTAAAACTCCTTAGGTATTTGAAGGCAAACTTGAATTTTTGTATTTTGCCTCTTTTTCTTAAGTAGTAGTTCCTAAATGTGGTCTTACAATTACATACCACCATCCCTTGGCTCTGTGGTTCTGTGGACCAAATTTAGGTCTTCATACACAGTATATAGCCACTCTACTAACTGAACTACATTATAGATGAGAAGAAAGGACAGGAAGATAGACTTTGTTTACTCTTGGCTTATTTTGTCATCTCAAGTACTGGGATTGAATCTAGGGCCTTCAACCTGCTATAGAAACATACTACCACAGAGCTACATTCCTAGATATTTCTTCTAGTTATTTTCAAAGACATGATAAATTGTCATAATCCAACTCTAACATACAAAGTTACAAGTAAGCCCTGCTTTCTATATTTTGGTTAATGTTTCCAAACCTCTCTATTTCCTTTCCTCTAGTCCCCCATGTCCTCCGGCAACCCCTCTTTCTACCCTGTATTTCTAAAAGATCAATTCTTTTAGCTCCTACATAGAAGAAATAACATAGAAGTACCATTTTATGTCTGGCTTATTTCTCTTAACACAATGTCCTGCAGTGCCATCCACAGTGTCAGGATAACAAAGCAGGATTTTATTCCTTTTGTGACTGAATAATTTTCTGTTATGTTTGAATCACATTTTCTTCATCTTTTCATTTGATGTTGAAAATTCCAGTTCATTTCATATTCTGGTCATTGTGTTTAGTGACATAATAAACATGGAAGACCAGGCATTTCTTTCAAAGAATTATTTAATTTTCTTTGGGTATATATTAAGACATAAGTGGCTTGGCTTTCAACTATGTGACAAAAAACAGTGCCAACTGTCAAGAGAGAACTTAAATTGAGAAATTGCCTCCATCAGATTGGCATGTAGACATGCCCATGGGGCATTTTTCTTGATTGCTGATTGAGGGGAGGACCCAGACCACTATATACTATACATCTCCTGAACAAGTGGTCCTGGGTTGCATGAGAAAGGTAGCTAACAATGTTATTAGAAATTGTTAATGCTTTCAAAAGGAAGGTTATTTGGGGCATTTAATCCTTAATACTGACCTAAACCGAAGTTTGGTATTTTTCATGTAGGGATCATTTCTTCATGTTTCTCAGGATAATGCACAGTGCCTCTCTAAAAACTCTTTTTCTTCAATACTCTGTGAGTAATTACTAATTTTAATTTTAATAATATAGACATGCTTTTTTGGTTGGTTGGTTTTGTTTGTTTTTTCTTTTCTTTTTCTTTTTGGTGTGTCTGTGCATGTGTTGTTGTTGTTGTTGTTGCTGTTGTTTTGGAACTGGGGTCTCACTATTTAGCCCTGGGCGTTCTGGAACTTGACTATGTAGATCATGCTGGCCTGGAGTTTACCCAGAATGACCTCCCTCTACTTCACAAAGGCTATGATCACAGATATATGCTGCCCTTCCAGGCTGGAAACACATGCTTAAGTGGACAAACCTGATGTGAGGCTTTGGATTCCCTTTAACTTCGCAACTCAGTTTCACTTTTTTCTCCTCAGAATCCAAAGGAAACATGACATGACTTGGCTCTTGAACAAAAACTGGGCCATGTAGTGTGTAGTCATCTGAAAGAGAAAAGGTCCATTTGAACACCACCTTCCCAATAGGAGCATCAGAATCAATACCACATTGAGAAAAGCAAACAAGCAAGCAGAAAATCTCAATGATGCCCAAGATTCTGTCCCCAGCTTCAAGATGAAAATTTTCATTGAAGAATAACTTCTTCCCAGTATGTAGAAAGTTAAGATATGGCTCCCCTGTCACATGTTGATGATGCCTTTAACTGCCAGCTCCCAGACACAGGCTGCCTGGCACCTCTCCTTCCTTCCATGTCTTATTGTTCCATTTGCTCTGGCCAACCTTTTATTTTCTTCACATTTTGTGCTTCCTACGTTCCTTTTGTGCTGCTGACACTCTGGAGAGCTTTGTAATGCCACAAAGACAACAGTTTCCCCCTTTGTAATTAAAGAGTATAGTAGGAACCAACCAATGACGAGGATTTAAAAAAATGTTAATAAGAAAGAACAGCTCTATACTGTGCACACATGCAAGTGGGTATGCTTGCTTACACATACAGAGAGAACCTAATTAAAATGATCATGTATATCAAATAAAGAATAGTCTGTAGTTCCAATTCCTAAAATGGCTATACAAAAGGACCAATTTTAAGCCAGCTGATCATGTGCTTGGACACACAGCAAAGGTAAAGTGCCATTTGTTTCCAAATCTTGCTTTTGAAGAAGAGAAACTACATGTGTGGTAGTCATTTGGTCATGGAATAGCAACAAAGGCCAGAGAATAAGCTACTAACTATAATTTAAGTAGCTGGGTAGAATATGTTATTCCGGCATATACATACAAGCATTATTCAAAGTACCCCCTCATTACCTATGTTAATGGAAAATCCATAGGATTTTTATTCTTCAAAATCATGTCCAATTTCTATCTTTTCTCCCAGGCCTTTAGACTTTTATCATTGTTTTTAACCACAAGATTTAAAAGATGATTTTACTCTAAGAAACCTTTTGTTTTCTATGAAGGCATTCAAGCCTTTTCCCTTCTTTGAATCATTAATTTCTTAAGGGAATGATGTATCGTACTCATTTTAACTCTCTATGTGGTAGTAAGTACAGTTACCCATAAGGATATATTCTATTTAAAATTATTTCTAAACATTTTAAAGTCTTTAATTCGCTTATTTTGCCATTGGCTGACAAACTGCAGTAGAAGCACAGCATGGCCATAAGGTCATGCCATGAAGATTACATCCGAGTCCGTTTAACCTTTAGGCATGATTATACGTATGTAACCTGTAATTGTGAGTCTTGAAAACCTTTATAAATGTTTTTTAACTGATGGAAGAAAATTCCAAGTAGAACTTGTTCATGTAAATTGGGAAAGAGAAACATAAAATCAAGTTAGGTTTGGGGACTAAGGAAAGTCTGGCGAGACCACTCATGTTTAACTCAGACATCAAAACCTAAAGCCTCATGTTAAGGGTGAGACATAAAGAAAATAAAGGGGACAAGGTGACTGAATCGTATCATATTTTATTCTGGAGACCACATATGATGTTGCTGTAAGAAGATTCGGATAAGGACTGAGGAAGAACATGAATTATCATCTGTTCAGCTCCCAACTTTAGAATCTCTGAGAAGCCACAGTCTCACAGAGTCTTAGTTCTCTCTAAAGTAATGACCCCAGAGTAGGTCAGTTATTTTGGACTGATTATAAATGGGAAAGGAACAAAATCGTGCATAAACACATATGCCTGCATAAAAATGTAGTTTCAACAATCTTATATATTATTTTGTCCTTATTCTCTTTCCTCTTGATTACATGTGTAAAATCACTTCAATGAGAAGTTTATCCAGAGAATTCAGGAGCTATCAAAGAAGACAAAGAACAGAATAAAAGCACACTGTCATGAAGTTTTAAATGCTTGTGTATTAAAACTATATATTTTAAGATCCATATATTTATGCTCCAGATTTTCAACAATTGCACAGATATTTTCAAAACAAATTTAGATTACTTGTCAAGGGTCAGCTCATTACAAGTATGGAGAATTTAGTAAATGTTTGGCACATCTATTTTGATGAAAAGAATTCTTTAACAAGATCACAGAGACAAGCAGCGAGTGTGGGAGATTTCTCTAAGAAAGAAATATTTCTATTGTTGTCCCCAATTCCAAAATTATGTGTGTGTATATATAATATCAATCATCTCAATTCATTGGTGCTCCCTGATTTGAATTTCACACAAAAATATACAGTCTATTACCAGTAATTCCAAATAGGAATAAAACATAATAGTGATTACCCAGGATGCAGCTGGGAGGCTGTGGATTAACATCTGTACTATTTCTCAATGTAGCCAAACCATATTTAAATAACAAAAGGGATATTTTTTCTGTGTATTCTGTAATAAGAATTGATAATAATGATGCTTTGCATTTGCTATAAATAACCCATTCCATCTAAAGTTTTATTTTCTCTTGGTTAGTCAAGCTCAGTGCCTGGAAATTAACATTAGCATCAAGCAAACCATATTTCATCACTCTTCTAAGGCAAGGCAGAGATTTTAGTGCTTGGGCTATTTGGTTTCCTGGATATAGAGGGAGAGATTTGATAAACTTTAGGAGGCCTGGTATAGGAAGCAAATATCTTAGCTTTGAAACTTTTAGCCCTTGTTTACTCATGTGCTTGAGGAAGAAAGGACATGTTTTGTTTCAACTAAACTGTGGGGTGCCAGTTTGCATGAAACAAAGTCTCAGGATTGGTTCTTAGAAAGCATTATCAAGTAAAGTCTAAGTACACTGGTCACAAAGAGACACAAGTCTCTTGAAATCACACAAGAATTCTGGATCTGCCATCTTCATAGCCAGGAAGATAAAGTTCACCCTTAGATCATTCACGGAAGCTGTTCTGTGTCACTAGAAGAACGAAAGTGATTTCAATCTGAACAGGTAGAGGCACTTCTTGAAAATGGCAGAGGAGTCACTGTCCATGCCAGGTTACAGGGCAATTGTATTCTAACCATGCTAGGTTTGTGGTATTAAATCTCACTGACTGTACCAGAAGACAATGGCTTTCCCAAACCAGATCTAACTTACCTCTATAGGTGATACTGTATTTTAGACTTATATTTTATTTTATGTATATGAGTAACTTCTATGTGGGTACATATATCATATACCCGGCTTGGTAAGGAAGCCAAAAAAGGCATCAAATGCCTTGGAACTGACGTTGCAGGCAGTTGTGAGCTGCCAACCAAAGCATGATCCTCTGTAAAAGCAGCCGGTGTTCTTAACTGCTGAGCCAGCACTCTGTCTTGACTCCCATACCTCGTTCCTTCCCCACCCCACACCCTAGTCTCCTAGAGGATAAGAGGATGTGCCAGCAGTCTCAATGAACCAGGATACTGTGATTTCTTAAGGGAAACGAAAATCCCCAGACTCCCAATATGTTCATAAGAGCTGTATAGACCTAGGTATTGCACCTGGGGATTGTGTAGCTCCTTAATCCTCACGGCAGGTAAGAAAGTGGTACCATCATGCTCAAGAATTTAAGACTGTGATACCCATTCTTTCTAAGACATCAAATTGGCTGCCTAATTAAACACCTGGTCTTGAGGGGAAAAAGAAAAACATAAATAGCAACAATCTTAGCTTCAGGGAGTTCGAACAAAAGCATAGAACACCAGTCATCGCAAACTAACTGTATCATTTTACAGGTGGGTTGTATCTGGGTCACATCTGGAAGGTAGGTAGATGGTTACAGTACGCATGCTCACAAGTATGTTTGTGTAAGCCATCATGGCTGCCATGCTGTATCCTTTGCCTTGTGTGCTATGGGATCCCCGAGTAAGGAAGATAGGGCACATCCTGTGTGTGTAATCCTTGGGAACTTATGGTTTTATTGAATTAGATAACAACATCATCTGTGGCAAGAAACAGACAATTTGGCTACACTCATTTTCTGGATCTGTTCTTAAAGTCTGATCTATATTTCATTTTCTCCTTCTCTCCCCTGGAATGGCTACCTCAATGTTCCAGGAAAGTCATACACAGGGCTATGTCTCTTCCACAGACTTTCAATGATTATAGAAACTCATTGTAGTTAGACAGCTGAAGTCAATACATCTCTTTGAATGGACATGACTCATAAAAGTATAGGTGTAATCTAAGGAAATTCAAACATGAATAAAATATGGTAATGATGATTTTCCCTGTGAGCAACAATTTTTTTAACAAGAGAATCATTGTAGAAATGATTGGTCATGTGTCATATCACCATTACAAATATGATTTAGTATTAAGTAAAGGCTCTGTGTTTCAAGTAGTCAATTTACAGAGTTTGTGCCAAATAAACAGTCTGTTTGGTTGTTCAGTTGAACGGAACAGGAGTAAACCGATATTCGAAGAGACAGATACATCTGCTTAAAAGGTGCAGTGTTTCTTTTATTTGGCCTGGCTTCTACCTTCCACAGTATGTTTTTTTTTCTTTAACTGTCTCAAATGAGTATTTTAAACAGCAAGAAATAGAGTAGTCTAACAATGGCTGGCATATCTTTGAAGGTACAAAGTGAGAGCAAATCCAAATAGGAAGTGAATTCTTGTCCTGCGGAGTCTTTGTTCTCTGGTTAACAGAAAAATATCTCTGCCTCGAAACACTCTACACACATACCAAGGTCCTAATCATACATACGCCAGAACTTAAAAGTTGGGGTGGGATAGGGGGAGTATGGGGAGATAAAAGTAGGTTTAGAGAAGAAGAATTCACTCTGCAAAAATTTGTGGAAAAAAGCCATAACCAGGGTGGTGTAGTGGGGAGAGGGACTGTATCAACCCCTCTCTCTTCCACTGCCCTTGACCTCAGACCTTGACACTCCAGGGATCACGGAGCAACTAGCATTTAAAAGTAAATCATAGGATGGTTTTAACTACAGGCCTCAGTTACAGCCAGAAAGAGGCACTTTCAACAAATGCAAAAATGTTGCTACTCATTTGGAGGCAAAAACTGACCTGAACTGATGTGCTGCTATTTATAGCCTCTGTGTGAATATTCATGCGCTTTGCTGCAGAATTAGAGACTCCTTTGATTGCAGAGTGCTGACCTGGACTCAGCTGGGGATGTTATATAACGCTGGGCATGTTTTGTGGGTCATTTTTCTTTTGTAAAATGAGAAAGGTTCTTAATTTTCAAATGTATTTGACCCGAATAGCTTCTGATCAGAGTTTGGGGACCTCTATTCTACACGAACACCAACACTGCTAGAGGGGATCTGGAAGTATGCAGAGACACCGTCCGGAGCATGTTCCATGTTTAATCTAGAAGCATACCTGGGTAGATTTTTAGATAAATGGTTTTTTTAGGGTAGTTTGCGAAAAACAGTCTGGAATGCACAGAGTCCTCACAAAGCCTTCTTCCTCGCTGACAGGTCTTACCATTGTGAGCATATGACATCAATGTGGTAGCTGTACTGTTCTTAATAAGTCAATATTCATATGCTGTTACTGACTAAAGGCTTGATCTTACACTGGGGTTCATTCTTTGTGTTGTATATTGAGTATGGCACATGTCCACTAATAAAATTTTATACACAATGCTGTTCTGACAATTTTCTGGGGTCCAGTGTAGCTAGTTTTTAAATTAAATTTAGATGCAGCACTATGAATGAATGAGAACACATACAAGAAACACACATGTATATAAGTGATGATTTGTGCTAATGGAGTTTAGGTTAGATATCAGGTTTCTGATTTAATCACTGTCACTCAAGAGTAACAATTGCAGAAGGCATCTCCAGTCTTTGACTCTGTGTGTTCTGCTAATCTTTAGTACAAGTACAACATACCACCTCACTGCTAGTGAGGCTGTCCTTCAAATATGACACGTAGGGTGTTTGAGAGGACTAAAATTATGTGCCCAGGTCCCAGTCAATTAATAGTTCATTTCCATGGTTATGCTGGTTTTAAGCAAAGTACCCCAGTACCCCAGTTTTGCCTAGCAAGACTCAACTATAGGGTGTATGAAACTACTGAAGTAAGACCCTCTTTCAATCTGAAATAGATTGCGGAGTTTGTCCCCCAAGCAATCCTTTTGGTTCTGCTGTGTCTCTCAGATATGTGAGCTACTTAGTGACATTAAGCCAGTTTGAGTTGCTGTTCTTAGCTGTAGTCACACAGTTTCTAATAGACACCATATTTATGGAAAAATATCATCATCCAAGTCACAGAATCAAATCTCTCTTTTTCCTCTTTCCTTTAGATAGCCCCCAAAAGGAGAGGGAGGAAAGGAGAGAGAGAGAGAGAGAGAGAGAGAGAGAGAGAGAGAGAGAGAGAGAGAGAGAGAGATGGAGAGAGACAGATGAGCACACAGAAGAGTCTTCTTAATCTGGTTGTTCTTATGCTTGTCTATTAAATTGCTCTCTTGAACACAGCTCCTTCTGTCATTTCTGGGAGACCAAAGCAAAATCTGTGAAGATTTATTTTTCCCATACCTTTTGTCACTCTTAGACACTAGTTTCTACTAAGGGAAATACACACACACACACACACACACACACATATGTATATAGTGGCCCTCTGAAAGTATCATTACCTCACATAGATGATGCTTTTAATATGTTTTGCTCATTCACTGTTTCCCAAAGTTTCTCTTGGAAAAACAGGTAAAAATGGAAGACTATGAAACATATGAATGAAAATATTATAATCAAGCTCATTAATTTCTGTGATGACTCAAAAAAGTTACAAGTCCTTCTTCAAAATAAGGAGCCTGAAACTCTCTTCATTTACTCTAAAATTCTCATCAGCCTTGGGGATCAGGTACAGGCATGTGAATTAGAACCAGATTCCTAAAAGCACACATCTGCTGCAGTGTTCTCCTCTTCCTCTTCTCCGGGCCTCTCGACCTCACGGTGTTGCCAAAATGTCACTTTCTAACAAGCTGACTTTGGACAAGCTGGACATGAAGGGGAAGCAGGTGATGAGGGTGGACTTCAATGTTCCTATGAAGAACAACCAGATAACAAATAACCAAAGGATCAAGGCTGCTGTTCCAAGCATCAAATTCTGCTTGGAAATGGACCTAAGTCAGTTGTGCTTATGAGGCTACCTGGGCCAGCCTGATGGTGTTCCCATGCCTGACAAGTACTCCTTAGAGCCAGTTGCTGCAGAATTCAAATCACTGCTGGGCAAGGATGTTCTGTTCTTGAAGGATTGTGTGGGCCCAGTGGCTGGGACTGTCATCCTCCTGGAGAACTTGCGCTTTCATGTAGAGGAAGAAGGGAAGGGAAAAGATGCTTCTGGGAACAAGGTTAAAGCTGAGCCAGCTAAAATTGATGCTTTCCAAGCCTCTGTCCAAACTTGGAGATGTCTCTGTCAATGATGCTTTTGGGACTGCACATAGAGCCCACAGCTCCATGGTGGGTGTGAATCTGTCACAGAAGGCTGGTGGACTTTTGATGAAGAAGGAGCTGAACTACTTCGCCAAGGCTTTGGAGAATCCAGAGCGACCCTTCCTGGCTATCTTGGGAGGAGCTAAAGTTGTAGACAAGATCCAGCTGATCAGTAATATGCTAGATAAAGTCAATGAGATGAACATTGGTGGTGGAATGGCTTTTACCTTCCTTAAGGTGCTCAACAACATGGAGTTTGGCACATCTCTATATGATGATGAAGAAGCCAAGATTGTCAAAGATCTCATGTCCAAAGCTGAGAAAAGCCTGCTGACTTTGTCACTGCTGACAAATTTGATGACATTGCCAATACTGGCCAAGCTACTGTGGCCTCTGGTATACCTGCTGGCTGAATGGGCTTGGACTGTGGTACTGAGAGAAGCAAGAAATATGCTGAGACTGTGGCTCGAGCTAAGCAGATTGTTTGGAACGGTCCTGTTGGGGTATTTGAGTGGGAAGCCCTTGCCAGGGGAACCAAGTCCCTCATGGATGAGGTCGTGAAAGCCACTTCTAGGGGTTGCGTCACTATCATAGGTGGTGGAGACACTGCCACTTGCTATGCCAAATGGAACACAGAGGATAAAGTCAGCCATGTGAGCACTGGGGGCGGTGCCAGTCTAGAGTTCCTGGAAGGTAAAGTCCTTCCTGGGGTGGATGCTCTCAGCAATGTTTAGTATTTTCCTGCCTTCGGTTCCTGTGCACAGCCCCTAAGTCAGCCTAGTGTTTTCCACATCTCCCTTTGGTGTTAGTGCAGCTAGGGGCCAAGATGCTGCACCAGGAACCCTAAAGAGTTGCACAGCATTTCAGCTCGTCTTTACTGCATCAGGATTTGTCTACGTTCAAGATCCCATTTAAATTCCTTAGTGACTAAAACCACTGTGCATTGTAGAGGGCATCTATTTATATTCTGCCTGTGAGAGGAAGTAAGCTGTAAAAGCTTAGCTCTCTTCGATGTATGTAGCCTCTGGTTAGCTTTGTCACTGTTCATGCCAGCATGGAAATACGGTGAGATTCCAGCTGTAGGTTTGGAGAAGTTGATGATCTATTAAACAATAAAGAGGCCCACTGGAAAAAAAAGAACCAGATTCCTTTCATTATCTGATACAGGTGATCCATAACCAACACACCACTTTTCCTTTTGATTTTCCTTTTCTTGTTCTTTTGGATTCAGGCCTATCTATGTTCCCAGGCTGGCCAGTCTTATGGAATCAAGCAACTCTCCTGCTTTAGGCTTCTAAGTGTTTGGGACTCCAGGCACATGGCACTGCACTTGTTCATAAGCTTCCACTTAAAGAGGACAGAGCAGGGGAAATGCCAACTACAGTTGCAGTTTAAATAGCATCTGGCCCAAAAACCCTGATAACTGAAGAGACCGTGTCTGTGAAGCTTCTAAACCAAATGCTTTCTTTTTATGCTCAGAATGAGAAGAGAGCATCTTCTATCACAAACCCGTACAGGAATACATATAACATTATATGTATTATATAGTATGAATATTATATGCATTTATAATATGGAAAGCCAGTTTTTCTAAAAAGCTACTCTGACTTCTGATATTCCTGTCATCTTGCATTAAAAATACCAAGGCTCCAGAGTTTTCTAATCTTCTGTGGACCTTGAGGAAACAACAGATCCTTTGCCTGTTTGCCTCTTTAAACAACTCAGAGTCAAGGCATCCTCTTTCTCAACTAAACGATATGATGACCACAGTGCTGGGGCTGCCTCTTCTACTGTTAGTCACCATCAAACTTTAGAGACCATCTGTTGTATGCCCTTCTGGTTATGACTTGCTGTTGATTTTATCTCCTTAGTGACACCCCCACCCCTGTCTCTCTACACATTAAAGTGCCTAAACACAGACGGCTGGAAGGCAATGCTTTCATGCTACGTCCACTGTGGCTCCTCATGTAATACTCATAAACCTCCATACCTGTCTCTTTGGCAGTTAGTGTACCTCATTTCTGTCTTTCCCCTGCAAGATTCAGGTTTTTAATTTGGCACATAGTTAACTCATCAATATAGATACAAGGACACATGATAGGGAGTAGAGGGTGGAGGGTCTGCTCAAGTAAAACCCTAACAACATATTCTCAGCAGAACGATCTACTGAATTCAACTTTGGTATACCTCCCTTTCTGATATATAGCTAATTATTTTTCATATTGTTTCTTAGGAAACTGAACTATCATAATATCCATGGTGAATTTGGAATGGAAAAAAATATTTTTCAGATAATGTTTAAAGTAGGCAATGGCTCTGAGTTTAGATATCCCAGGTGGGACATCAGCGTTTTAATTGGAAGTTCTTTAGCAAAACCAATCCAGGCTTATCTTCACCTTCAGCCCCTCACAGAAGTCAGAAAGCCTTCCAAAGAGAGAGCAAACACAAGCCACAAACCATTCAAGAATGGAAGAGGTGTGACCATTGTGAGAAACCATAAAGCAGCCTTTACTTTCCCTACCTCCAGGAAACATAGTTCCTCCAGCAAGTATGAACCGCCTAAACCTTCCCTTGGCAACAATACTAGAACCAAGGAGTACAGTTCTCATTCAAACCACCGTACTCCTCAAAGTTCCTCAGATTATTATGATTATGATCAGTTTATTTAGAGACAGAACCTTAGTCAAGTAGTTGTCACAAGGCCGGAACCAGGTGATGACAACAGTGGTTTTATAACGAGAGCACAAAGGCCTATGATAATCTGACAACAGATGCCTTTTGCCATGGTATGAAGCAGTTTTAAGGACGTTCATGGATTCTGGGACCATGCTCTTAGACTTTCCAGCCTCCAAAACTATGGTTGAAGTAAACATCAGTTTACTATAAGCTGTGCGACTGTGGTAATCAGTTACAATAAAACCTCTTGTACTTAGCAGTCTACAATATGAAAAGCATCCATCCTCTCTAGAGAGCACAGCAGTAAGATGTCAGCTTGGAAGCACACAATGTCACTCACAGATACTGAATCTTCAGTGCTCTCATCATTAACTGCCTCATAGCCAATTGGGTACCCCATACCCACAAAAAATGAAAGAAAGAAAGAAAGAAAGAAAGAAAGAAAGAAAGAAAGAAAGAAACAAAGAAACAAAGAAACAAAGAAAGAGAGAAAGAGAAAACCTGTTTCTTAGAGAAAACCTGTTTAAATTATAGTCTCCTATATACAGTGAAAATGACCCAATAACAATAATATCATTACATTTTAATTCAGATTTTGTTTTAATTCCTAGCTCCTTTTTGAGGCACTAAACCAAAGCATTTCAGATTGTTTTAGTTTGTTTCTCTGTCACTGTGATAAAACACTGATCAAATGTGACTTGATTATGAATGGGTTTGTTTAGTTTATAATTCCATGTCATGGTAAACGAGTGAAGAACGTCAGGATAGGCACTTGGGCGTGAGCAGAGGTGTGAACCACGGAGGAAAGCTGCCCCGTGGCTTGTTCTCCATAGCAGCTTAGCCTGCTATGGCAGGAATACCTGCCTGGAGATGAACGACCCATATGGGTTGGGTCTTCCCACATTAGTTAATTAAGACAGTGCCCTGCAGACATGCCCACAGGTCAATCTCATGAAGATAATTCCCCAATTGCATTTCTTTCCCCCCAGATGACTCTCATTTGTGTCCAGTTAACAAAACGTAACTACCATACAGGCATTAGGTGACATGACCTAAAGCTCAAGGGGTTGCGTGTGATGGAGTTCTAAACAGAGTCTTTCTCTGAGTCAATTCCAACATTTTTCATAGTATCCATGTTTTTTTTCCAGTTTCTTGTATGGATGTCAATGCAATCATCCTTTTTAATAGGAAATAGAGTGAAGAAGGATGCTGCAGTCATCCCCTAGGAACAGAGGTAACCTATCAGAGCCATATTAATAGTCTTCTTACTTTAGTCCAGGAAGAAATAAGTGAAAGGCAATTTCCTTTAAATACAGAGAAGAATGGATACAAGTGATTCATGGCAGGACACATGTGTTACTAATTCTTTCCGATTATAAGGTTGCTCTCTTTAGGAATTAGCAGTGTAAGGATATGTGGAAGGGGTATTTTGTCCTAATGTAGTTTCAATTGACAACATTATAAAAGAGGGCATTCATAATCTTTCAAAATGTTGAGTTACAGGTTTGCAACTAATTATTGGACATTATGCTTTTTTTCTATGTCATTTTGTCATAAGGCAAAGTGGTATGCACACTGATTTGAGCAAACACAAAGCAAAATTTCTTTTTGTGAAGGGATAAATGGCAACATAAAATGCCTTTGACTTAAATCCAGAGGCTTATGAGGAGATGGAGAGAAATGGTTTCTTGGTTTTCTTAAGTGGTAAAAAGCGTATTCATTAAGCTGTTGGGCCCTTTGAAAAATTCATTCATCATTCACCCGTCCTCTTCATTTTTCCCATTAAACAGTGTCCAAATCCTTTCTTACAAACTTCTAGCCCCAGGACAGGAGGATGGTTATGGTGTGTGTGTGTGTGTGTGTGTGTGTGTGTGTGTGTGTGTGTGTGTGTGTGATATCTGCACATGAGTGTGCACAAATAGATGACGGTAGTGCCAAGAAGACCAGAAGACATGATATCTTCTTCAGCTAGTGTTACAGGTGGTGATGAACCAAACTCAGATCTTCTGCAAAAATAGTGCTTGCTTCTAACCTCTGAGCCATCTCTCCAAGCCATTTTCTCTGCCTTTGTAATAAAAACATCTCTGTGGCTAAACAATTCTGTGGTGATTTGAATGAAAATATCCCCATAGACTCATAGGGAATAGCACTATTGAGAGGTGTGGCCTTATCAGAGTAGGTGTGGCCTGAGTGGAGGAAGTATGTCATTAGGGGTGGGCTTTAAGGTCTCAGATGCTCAAGCCAGGCCTTGTGTGATTTGGAATTTTCCAGTTGTCTGGTTATTCAGATGTAGAACACTCATCTACCTCACCAGCATCATATCTGAATTCAGGCCTCCATGCTTCCTGCTATGACAATAATGGACTAAACTTCTGAGCTGTATTCAACCCCAGTAAAATATTTTATAAGAGTTGCTGTGGTCATGATATCTCCTCACTGCAATAGAAACCCTAAGACCAGCACCAATTTGGAAAACATCACTGATGTAAGGATAATGGATTATATAAGAGTTGCTGTGGTCATGATACCTCCTCACTGCAATAGAAACCCTAAGACCAGCACCAATTGTGGAAAACATCACTGATGTAAGGATAATGGATTAACATCTCAACTCACTTGGCAAAAACTTACACAGTATCCACTATGCACCCCTAGACTATGTTCAACACAGAGAAGTCAATAAACACTCTAGTCCCAAACGCTCAGGCATGTAGATAAGGAAGGTGGACTTGGAGAAACTTATAGAGTATGCTGAAAGATAGTCAGTTCTATGCAGGAAATATGTGCAATATACAGAAAAAAATCATGCAAATCACTGAAATTTTACATTTTGTCTGAGTCTATTTGGGCTTCTACTATTACCCACCATAAACTGTAAGGCTTGCAAACAATGGAAGGTAATTACTTACAATTCTGGAGACAGAGGTGTGTGTGAGCAAAGCATGAGCATATGTCAAGTCCAGCAAGGACCTGCTTTCTGACTTATTAGAAACCTATTAGATATATTCTTTGGTGGTGAATAAAATAGATATTGGGGATCTCTTCTATGATAAATAGTAATGCAAAAAGTCCTGAATCCCTTTGCTACCCTTGTTGTGACTATGAACTTTCAGAGGACTTAAATATTCACAGAACAGCTATACCACTGGAAGAGCAGTCCCCTGAGAGGCTCTGTTAGAACTTTACCAATACAGAATCTTGCAGCCAAACATCAGACTGAGCATGAAGACCCCAATGGAGGAGTTAGGGCAAGGACTGAGGAGCTGAAAGGGTGTGAAACCCCAAAAGAATAACAAAAATATCAACCAACCAGACCCCCAAAAGCTAACAGGGACTAAACCACCAACCAAAAGGTACACATGGGAGGACATGTGTAGCAGAGGATAGCCTTATCGGACGTCACTGGGAAGGGAGCCCTTGGTCCTGTGGAGGCTTAATGACCCAGGGTAGGAAAATGCTAAGGCACTGAAGTGGGAGTGGGTGGGTAGTGTGGGGGAGCACCCTAATAGAAGCAGGGGAAGGGGGATTGGATAGGGGGAAACTGGAAAGGGGGATAACATTTGAAATGTAAATAAATAAAATAACCAATAAAATTAAAAGAATTTAAAGCACAGCATTTTCCACCTTTGCTTCTTCAAGTATGTATTCTTTCATCCTACCCCAATATTCCTGAACATCTTAATATGTTCCAAGTCAAGTAAAGAAGTCTGAAGTCTGGAACATCTTCTAAATATCATATAAAAGGAATGTGAATGAGACTTAAGTCTGATTTATTGAGAAACATTGTCCTGTAGATGTTATTCTGTGAAACTAAATAAGATTTTTGCTTCAAGCATGAAGTGGTGGGAAGAGAATAGACTGACATTCTCCTGTGAAGGGAGACAAATAAGAGGAGAAAGGAGTGATGAGTGCTTAGCAAGTAGAAAAATCTAAGGCTTAAGAATAACCATCTTGAGGGCTAGACATGGTTCAGTGGTTAGAACAACATACTGCTTTTCCAAGGAACCTGATCTCAGTTTCCAGCACTCACACCCAGGTAACTTACAACCACATGTAACATCAGTTCTGAAGCCTCCATGAGCACCTATATTTGCATGCACAGGCCCATACACAGACACACTTGCAAACACATAATTAATGCAAGGAAACATTATGAAAGCAAAATAAATAATTACCTTTTATGGAGTGCTCAATCATAAATAGGAAATATGTATTACATTTTCTTTCTTTCTTTCCTTCTTTCTTTCTTTCTTTCTTTCTTCCTTTCTTTCTTTCCTTCCTTTGTTGTTATTATAGGTCATTTGGCTTTTCTATTTTTTTCCTTTTTTTTCTTTTTTTCGGAGCTGGGGACTGAACCCAGGGCCTTGAGCTTCCTAGGCAAGCGCTCTACCACTGAGCTAAATCCCCAACCCTAGATAAGTTTTAAGAGGTAGCAGATGATGCCAAGGAAACTGTGACCCCCCAGACACATATGAACTTGCAGAGACTGTGACAGCATACACAAGACTTGCCTTGCACAGGTTCAAGCCTGATGTGGTCTCAGTACTGAAAGGGGGATGTGGACATAGGCTCCCACCACTAACCTAGAAGCTATGTTTAATTGGTACCCACTTGCAAAGGAAAACTTACTTTTCTCCAATGGAATCTCACTGGGTATATTAACCACATTTTAGGGTGTGTTAACAAGCCCAGCACTAGTTAGTGGCCAACACAAAATGAACTCAGTGGTATATTTGTAAACTTTTTGTCTCAGATTGCTTTGTTTGGTCTACTGGTCTTTGGCTTGTAGTCTTAGTTAGGGTTTCATTGCTATGAAAAGACACCGTGACTATGACAACTCTTATAAACATTTACTTACAGCTGGCTTACAGATTGAGAAGTTTAGTCCATTATTGTCATGACAGTGTCCAGCCAGACATGGTGCTGGAGAAGAAGCTGAGAGTTCTAAATTTTATTCCACAGGCAGCAGACGGAGACTATGTACCACACCATGTGTGGCTTGAGCATAGGAGACCTCCTCATAACCTGCCCGCTTTGGTGACACACTTCCCCCAACAGGCCTCACCTGCTCAAATACCTGATCTATGGGGGCCATATCTATACAGATCATTACACTTGTATATTTCCAACCCCTATTTTTTAAATTAGATATATTTCTTTATTTACATTTCAAATGTTATTCCCTTTCCCAATTTCCTGTCCATAACCCTCTATCCTTCTTCCCCCATACTGGTGTCCTCCCCCATTCACCCCCTTAACCCCCTCCCCCTGACATTCCCCTGCACTGGGGATCCAACCTTGGCAGGACCAAGGGCTTCCCCTTCCACTGGTGCCCCAACAAGGCTATTCTCTGCTACATATGCAATTGGAGTACTGGGTCAGTCCATGTCTTGTCTTTGGGTAGTGGTTTAGTCCCTGGAAGCTCTGGTTGGTTGTCACTGTTGTTTTTATGGGGTTACAAGCTCCTTCAACTCTTTCAATACTTCCTCTAATCCCCCCCCAAGGGGGTCTTATTCTCAGTTTGGTGGTTTGCTGCTGGCAATGACCTCTGTATTGGACATGCTCTGAATGTGTCTCTCAGGAGAGCTCTATATCCAGTCCCTTTCAGCATGCACTTTTTAGCTTCATCAATCTTACGTAGTTTCAGTGACTGTATATGTATGGGCCACATGTGGGGCAGGCTCTGAATGGCCGTTCCTTCAGTCTCTGTTCTAAACTTTGCATTTCCCTTCAACATAGCTTAGAGAACATCACGGTAGGGCAGAATGATTGTCAGAGCCAGAGGTAAGGGAGTGCTGGGACAAAACAGTGTCACATAGACCTGACAAGACTACAACTTTTATAAACTCTGTAGCTGTGGCTGCCAAAAGAAGATAAAGACAGTAAACATCCCAACCATGACAGGGGTGGTGTCTCAAGATACTCTGTCCCTAGCTGTGGAACTACTAAGATTTGATGGCTTCTCTAGCAGGCATAATCAGTTTTCTATAAACGTATGCCTCCTGTATGGTATGGTGACAATGTATCAGTAGATGGCTCTACACTCACATGTGCAGCACAGATTGGTCTCAGTTATTTATATAGTTAAAAAACATAACGTTTTGGGTTGAGGAGATCAGTGTAGACTAACTTCCATGATAGAACACTCCACTATCACAATAACAAAATTATTTTATGAGCAGGAGATAAGGCTTATACAATGTATAAGATTGTACATATCAAATATTCATATACCATGTGTATTCAACAATTTCTTCCCCATTTATCTTGAACTAGAATATTTTACCAAACCTATAACTCATTAGTTGACTAGTCTGACTGATTACAAAGTCTAAGAGTTTTCCTTTTTCTACACTGGCATTATAGTGTGCTACCTTGATCATATTTTTGCACATAGTTTCTGGTGATTGAACTCAGGACCTCCTGCTTGAAGAGTAAGTGCTTTATGGAATGAACCATTTTCCCATCTCCTTCTTTTAATTTCTTGAAGCTGGGTCTCACATACTTTAGGTTAGCCTCAAATTCACTGATAGTGAAGGATGACCTTGAGCTGTCCTACCCCACTTGTCTTTAACTCCTAGTCACTGGGATACAGACACACACCACCTTGCCTAATATTCTTCTTTTTAAAACTAGAATGGTATTTTAAAAACATATTATCCTAGCTTTCTGAACTATATTCTACACAGCATGAATTTCCTCTGAAATTGGTGTCCTTGTTGAGTCTACAGAAACTCAGGTCTGAATCTCGGCCAAGCTACTTTAAATCTTTCTCTCTGTGTCTGAAAGAATACATCTCAACATTTAGACTCAGAATGTGTAGACAATTGAAAAAGGCCACCTTTAGTCAAGGCTGCCAAGAACATGGGTAACATATGCCTGGCTGTAACAGGGAATAAAAGGAGTGAGAATCTCTGATTGGTTTTTGTCTGTTGATGGCATTGCATTTTAATCTCATTAACAGCAACAAAACAAAATAAAATATGGTGCTTCACATAGATATAGCCTATCTTCTTGTTTGAGAGGCAGCACAGCATCTCCTGTTATAAAATACCCTTCAAGAACAGCTGCCGTTCATTGTGATATTTGCTTTGCCACAGGATGAGATCGTATATGCTTGTCAAAGTGACATGTGCTCAACAATAGACCGTGCTTCCAATTCTGACTTCTACCTCTGCATAATATTTTTCTAGGTGCTGGGCAGTGTGAAAAAGCCAGACTCCTGTCAGAAATTGGTGAACTATAGCTTTCCATTATCTAAAGATGAATTTTAGCACAATGATTCAAACCTTCCACAGGTCTAGGGTGACACAGCAGAATGTTAGTAATAAATGCTCAGATAAGTCACTATTTTTTACTTTTAAAGCTGTATTATGTAAATTCAAGGCATACAGATCACTGTTTTATGAGATAGGCTTTTGTTAGATGATTTTGCTCAGCTTAAGGCTAATGTAGGCTTTTCCAGTACCAATATTAAGGGAGACTGAGTGGAGCTTGCATGTTCAAAATGGTTGGATCAAGGATGTTTTCATTGGTAATATTTCAACTTCAAGTCAAGGAAGATCTGTTCTTTAAGTGTTTGTTATTAATAATGAAAGTATTTTGATATAATTATTTTTGACTTATAATGAATTAGGTTTCATTTGGCTTTTTTTCCAAATAAAATTTGTTTTTTCCTGTTTCTTTCCTCGCTTTTCTGTCCCACTTCTCTCCTTCACCTGTATGTATCCTTCCACACCCAGTAGCCTATCTGCATTCATGTCATATGTGACTTTTGCCCTCTCCAATGTCCCCTTTCTTAACATTTCTTGTTCTTCTTCCATAGCGTCCTATCCTGTTTCATAGTTTGTATCCATTCTCACTCTTATGTCTCTTATTTACACACATATATATATAATTACCATATAACAAAAGAACAAATAAAGAAGATAACAAAAGAAGCAAAGAAAATAAAGTAAAATCAATTAGAGGATAAATATTGGACAAAATAATTTATATATAATTTAAAGAAAACTATAAAAGTTATCCATAAATGATTAAAGAATAGTATATTTAAAAGGAATACAAGGTTGAATACACAAATAGTACAAGCAACAGGTACAGAGAAAAGCAAAAGAATCAAAGGAGATTATTCATTTGACTCCACGCAAAAATTAAGGAATGGAAAAAATACATCTAAAACTGACTCTAGAGAAAAAATTTCTAGTAGGTCATTGAGCAAGATATAGAATTGTTCAAAAACTTCCACCCAAAGAATCAGATCTAGATGGTGGTTCTACAAACATTTAAGGAACCCAAAACTATTGTTTTTCAAACTTGTCAAAGAAGGGAAGATTTTAATAAATTTTCAGACTCCTGAAAATTACATACCAGAATCCAACAGAAACCTCTCTTCTCTGATTCCCTCCTCCTCTCATCTTCATTCTTATTCTTCCTCTTTCCCTTCCCTTCCCTCTCCTCCCTCCCCACCCTTACTATTCTTTCTTCCCCTCTCTGAGAATAACCTCACCATGATAATCCACTAATTGTCAATAAAACAAATTAAATTTAAGATGAAGAATATAATCTAGTTTCTGTAACTTCAAAGTTATTTATGAAATAAATTGAAATAAAATTTACAGTAACAATGTTTATGGTCAAAGAGGGAATTAATTGACTTTTCTTAGGAATAATATACAGAGGTATCAAGTTTTATGCAATGAATATATAGATTTATACTCAATAAATCTCAATGCATAAAAGTAGACTGATCTGATTATACAGGAACAAACAAGAATCTAAATGAACTAATTCTGCTAAACTGAGTTTTGCATAAATCCTTAGCTGTCTGAGTTAAACCTTTGTGAATTTTTTTTCCTAAGAAAAGCCCAAGAAATGTTTAGTTGATTTGTCTACAGATTCTCATCTATAAGTTCTAGAATGAATGAGGAAAAATATTGCCCTCTCCTATACTAGTTAATAGAATTTAATATCATTTCAACCAGTACATTATCAATTTTATAGCAATATTAAAAGAACAATTTCCTTTGATAGTTATATATTTTTAATTGAAATCAGTTCTTCTACTTGACAATTCTGCAGAAGCTAATTTTAAAAATCACATGTAGTTTCACCTTCTTAACAGCTATTTTTCCCACATAGCATTCATTTGTTTGCAATTCATGTACAATAAAAATTGAAATAACAATGTATATTCAGTTTTATGACAAGCTATGTACTAATGATAAGCACGTTCTGCATTTCTACAATTTCTAGAAAATGCATTTTAATGACTGTATAATTGAGTAAATGTTGAATGTTGACTCCTTTATCAGTAATAGAGAGATGAACTATGCAGCTTTCAGATGAACTATACTATAAATAACACTATTAAAATTTTAATACAATAAAAGAAGAATTGAAAATGAATAACTATTATTTATGAACATGAAAAAATTTTGTGTCAAAGACAACTGGGAAATAGGCTCTGCTCGTCATTAGCTAGTGAAAAGAACTGAGTGTTATTTCTTGTTCGTGTTGTTCTGTGGATCCTTAATACATATTGAGCTGGCTTCTAGAATCTCTCAAAATGTCCATTCAAGTTCTATGATTCTATAATGGTTCTTGGTTGGTGCCAGACTGACAATTTTTTTTTAAGCAGGGGTGTTTTCATAGATAATGAGTGTTTTACTTTCTGCTATGACAGTCCTTTCTGGGGTTAATATTGAATCTGAAGATCAGCATTGATTAATCTTCCTTGCAATTTCAGGGACCTTGCCACCTTCTTCAGATTCCACTAGTTCTGCATCCTGTTCGTACGGAAAAGCTAAAGAGTGTTAAATATACTCTCATATAGGTTAAATTTTCTGATAAATCTGTCTCCAAAATATGCATTCAATTTCAGGTGTTTGCTTTCATTTTAAAAATTATCTTGCAACCTCAAGAAAAAATCCAACTTTTAAGTTCCTTTTTTTAAAAAATTTTTCTTTTATTGGATATTTTCTTTATTTACATTTCAAATGTTATCCTCTTTTCTGGTTTACACTCCCGGAAACCCTCTATCCCATTTTCCCTCCCCCTGCTTCTATGAGGGTGCTCACCCACCCTTCCACCCACTCCCTCTCTTCTCCCTGCCCTGGCATTCCCTTACACTGGGGTATCAAGCCTTCATAGAACCAAGGGCCTCTCCTCCATCGATGCCCAACAAGGCCATCGCCTGCTATATATGCAGCAGGAGCTAAGGGTCCCTCCATGTGTACTTTTTGGTCGGTGGTTTAGTCCCTGGGAACTCTGGGGTTTCTGGTTGGTTGATATTGTTGTTCTTCCTCTGGCACTGCAAACCCCTTCAACTCCTTCAGTCCTTTCTCTAACTCCTCCATAGAGGACTCCATTCTCAGTCCAATGGTTGGCTGCGAGCATTCACCTCTGTATTTGTGAGGCTGTGCCAGAGCTTCTCAGGTGACAGCTGTATCAGGCTCCTGTCAACAAGCACTTCTTGGCAACCATAATAGTGTCTGGGTTTGGTAACTATATGGGATGGATCCCCAGGTGTGGCAATCTCTGGATGGTCTTTCCTCCAGTCCCTGGACTCTGACCTCATAGGTAGCAATGAATATCCTAGTAAGAGCACCAGTGGAAGGGGAAGCCCTGGGTCCTGCTAAGACTGAACCCTCAGTGAACTAGACTGTTGGGGGGAGGGCGGCAATGGGGGGAGGGTGGGGAGGGGAACACCCATAAGAAAGGGGAGGGGGGAGGGGGAGGGGGATGTTTGCCCGGATACCGGGAAAGGGAATAACACTCGAAATGTATATAAGAAATTCTCAAGTTAATAAAAAAAAATTACAGAAGTCAATACAGTGAATGGCTTTCATATGAGCAGGAGCTATACTGATGGCTTTGAATGAGTTGTAATTCTCCAGAGTTCTGAGTGGACCCTCTATCATGACGAATTGATTAACTCTATTGCCAATATGTTTATGCTTTCTTTGCTTGACCTTTACAGGCATCTGGGTCTGTATCCCTATCCTCTGAGTGATACTTCTTTAGCTTAGGAAATTATCAAGAATTGATAGTGATTCTGAAGGTCAATTATTTTAACTGATCCATCCTTTGGGCTGATTTATTCTCATCCAAATCCAGTTCCCTGTCATGTTACTGATTTTAAAACAGTGCTTTGAAGCTTTAGGCCAAGCACACATTTTTCTCTTTATATTTAAAAAGGAGTGTGTGGGGGGAGAGATTGGTCTTCTTAGGGAGGGAACAAATCCAAGCAGAGTGTCTGCATAGCTCCAGCCATTAGTAAGTTCTACAGGAGAAATATTCTGCACATTTATATGGTCACCCATAAAACATTTTCCTTTGTAACAAATGTGATGAAATTATACACAAATGGTAGAAATGGCCTCAATTAGATAAAAGAAATGAAGCATTTAATTAATTTGCAACAAGTCCATGGGTGGCCAGAAAAATAAAATCATATCTAAAATTAGTTGAAGACAGACCACAAGTCTGGATGGTTTCCTATATTAAAAAGTGAATGCAATTGACACCTTTTACCACTTGTCTTTTAGCCAGCCAACAACACACATGCAAAATTTAATTTTCTCAGTCAAACAAGGAAAACAAAAGAGCAGGTTATAACTACATGGAGCTTTTAAGTCAAAGAGATTGTACAACGTTTTAGAATCTGAAATGTCTGGGTACAGCTGTCATGGGTAAACTACAATAAAATCATGATTAAAATTGTTACAACAATATACAATTAAAGTATTCTTGATGGGTTTTTCTTTCTCCTCTCCAATTACTTTGTGTCTAACCTAGATAAACAAGCTATAAACTGTCTTAGCCATATCTCCCACAAGACAGTTGCCTTTAAATGATGTATTATTTGGAGTTTTCTGATGTCCGTACAGCTATCAAGGCTATAAATCAAAACCCATGAACACAAGTAGCACATAAAAATTTATGCAAAATGTGTGGATGTGATGTACTAAACTACAGGTATTTTAACTATTGCATTTTATCTTTACTAAATATGTTTCTAATTATAATCTGAGTCAAACATTATAGCTTCCTCAAGTCATTCTGTATTTTAAATTTAGTGACTTGTCTAGAGAAAAATTTAGTATATCTAAAACTAACAATTGAGTAATAATATGTTAGCAATAATGGGCATCTGGCCTGAGCAATGATTTTGGAGACATGCATTGTACAACTCCAGCAATGATCAGAAGCATGATTTTTGAAAGTGAAGTTGCTTGTGGTAGAGAACTGAACAGAAGGGTCGTCCGAATGATGTTTATCTGGCACGTGGCGAACTGAATGGATGTGCTGTGGTTCTGAGGACTGTGTTTCCACAGTTCCCATGTTTTCTAGCATAGCACAACATACTGTGCTGTAGAACCCCCCTGGTTGGTGGCTTACACACTTACCAATCACATCATCGGCATAAACTTGGATGTAAACATCACTATCTTTTTTTATTTTCTTCTTAACTCTTCAGATGTTTCTGACAGCCACATCACAGCAAGCATAAATGTGGCCCCTCTCAAGACTTTTCTTCTGCTGTTGTTGACTTTCTGAAACTTGTGGGGGAACTTGCTGTTTATTCCAGGTGGCCTCCAACTTAAAGCAGTGCTCTTTGCTCAGACTCCTGAGAGCTGCTGTGGCAAATGTGAGCCACCACACCTGGCTCCCGTGCAACCAGAACTTTGACTAAGTCCTTCACTCTGAAGGATGGTTTTCCGATAAAAATCTAGTTCTATTGGTTATAAGTGCAATATGCATGTTTCCTGGGTTGTCAGCAAACATTAAGGTATTTGTGAAGCTTAAACTCAGCTGCTGTGGCCAAAAGAAGATTCACTAGTGGGGATTAGTTCGGTGGTATCTCAATGAGCTGTGCTTTCATCTTAAAGACGCAGATAGCAAAGTACATAAACACATTTCTGAGATAGAGTTTCAAGCAGGAATCTGTTAATATATTATTGGATTTGCTCCTGAATCTTTTTTAGAACATTTTAGAGAAGAACAGAAGGTGTGTGCATGCACAACTACATGTATGTGTACACAGACACAGAGACACACACAGACAGACACACACCAGTTTTACTATAGTATGATCACTAATACTTTTCAGACAAGGACACTAGCATTTTTCTTTTGGGGTGTGTGTGTGTGTGTGTGTGTGTGTGTGTGTGTGTGTTCTACATATTAGATTCAGTTACTAGTATAGTCTAGTAACATTTTAGACAAAGACACTATAATTTTTATCCTAGTATGTGTGTATACATACATTTTGTCTATGTAATAATTTAATAATAATTTAATAATTTAATAAACTGAATTTAATAATTCAGTTTAACTTTTTTTCCCAGAGCTGGGGACCGAACCCAGGGCCTTGGGTTTGTGAGGCAAGCACTCAAACTCTGAGCTAAATCCCCATCCAATAATTTCAGTTTAATTACGAAATAGTCTAGTAGCATTTTTAGGCAAGGGAACTGATATTTTTCTCCTGGTGTGTATATTCATTCCTGCTATCTCAAAAGAAGGAAATAGAAGGGAATGAATCATCTTTCTCGGAGGTCCATGAATATGCCTCCTGATTGCAGGGGACTTTGAATATTCATGGTATGGGACACACTGGCTGACTCTCAGGCCCTTACCAGTAGACTCTTTTATTAAAACATTACAGTCTTGTCACTGAAGGTGAGTGCCCATCTCCCAGAGCTTCAGCAGCTGGAGATAACCTAATTCTCTATACTCTAAAGTCATTCTTCCAAGAACAACCAGTCTCCAATGGGATCCTCCATTACTACTCTAACAATAATGACAGCCATTTGTCACCAGCAATAAAGATTCACTTTTATAAACATTTCTCATAAGCATAGTGATTTAATATAAATGACTATATTTTGTGATATGTGTCATCTAGTTAACAGCAACATTGTATCATGAGAAGCAGATGATATTTTGTCAGTGTTCTTACTTTTAATATATGTGGTGAAGGTCAGAATTAAGTATTTTAAATTCCTGTTGCTTTTGTTTTCTTGCTAGTGGTGAATATGATATTAAATAAATCATTGGGACAGAAATACAGCATAGGAAATTCTTAGAGATGGCATGTTTGAGCACCTTCCGTGCCTAAAATCACACTGTGAATTTCAATTTTTATTTTAACATCAGAAGAAGGAAGACCAGAATGGACTAGTACTGTACAAGGTGAGTGAGGTTTTTTAAAATCTCCTTATATTTCTTTCTTTCTTTTTTTTTTTTGGAACTGAGGACCGAACTCAGGGCCTTGTGCTTGCTAGGCAAGCGCTCTACCACTGAGCTAAATCCCCAACCTCAAAAATCTCCTTATATTTCTAAAAGGAAAACTATGGGGAGCAAATTTGGATTGTAATTAATTATAATCTTCAAGACTCATTCCTTATCTTGAAATACAGATGAGATTCTATACATGTAAAAACTGGAGATCATTTAACGTTTATATTTATGAATATTCCATCTTTTAAATTATTAAAAAATTCCAGCAATCCAGGACTGGTAGTGTTTGTCTAGAATCTGAGCTCTTGAGAGTGGACATAGGAAAATAGCACCTTGGAGAGCATCATGTCCTATATTGTACGTTATATGTCAATAAGAATTATTTTACACAGGACGAAATTGAGAGACTAAGTTTGAGAAGTTTTTAAGTTTATAGCAAAAGAGGTGGGATTTCAATCAAAGCACTTAGACTTTGAATTTTTTATATTATTTTATATCTTCTCTGCTTATCTCAAACACATAGAAAAGTTCAAAGAGTTAGCTGTATGTGTGCACCTCTCTTCTTAGATTATTAAAGATATCTTTAGCTGTAGCAGAAGAAAACACCTAACAAACAGCAGAATAACTCAATGGCCACAGCTGTAGTTCATCTATCTATCTATCTATCTATCTATCTATCTATCTATCTATCTATCTATCTATCATCTTATTTTCAATGAAACTCTCACCTGTCTCTACTCCATATTACCAGAGTCAGGTAATGTGATCTTATACGATAACACAGGAGGTCTCCTCTTCAGAGATGTTAATCAAATTGTAAGTATGACTTCAGAATCAAAGATAATGCTGCAAGTCAACATCACCCTCTTCTCTATGTGGTTACAGGAGCACCTTACTTAGAGTAATGAATCATCTACAGGCATCAGTTCTCTGTAGGCAACCACACCACTACTTTCTCAAATCACTAGGATTAAATATTGTCTCAATGAATGGATTTCAAGCAGAATTCACTGATCACAGTGGAAAGTGCAAAGTAAAAGACAAGTTGTCAAAAAAGTAATGCATTATGTACTAATGTCCTAGGGTGTTTTGTTTCTATTCTAAAAAATAGCCATTTGGCTATTTTAAAGATTAACATGTCTTCCTTCTATGAATTTTAGAATTTCGATCATAAAGCACAGGCATATGAACATTCTTGTAGGACTTAGATTTAATACTTGACTAATTCAGTGCTTCATGAGCTTTGATCCCATTATCATTCAGTCTTAGGATACAGCTTGAAATAGAGAAGGAAATGTACATTAATATTCTATAAGAAATCTTAAGATTTAAACTTCAGCAATCATTAGCCATATCTCATTTCAATAAACTATTATACATTAGAGCCTTTTTTATATCTCTCCTTTCATTTACCTCTAAATGATCTAGCCTTATAAAAACTTGAGTCCATTAATGCATCTTAAATTCAATCTGATGATCCACATCCAAATCTATATTTTAATAACATGAACACATACTAGCATACAATTTAAGGTCCAAGCATGAGGCCAGTTTCTAATATTCTCTGAGATGATATAATGTTCACTTTTAGAATAAAGCCCTCAAACATTACTTCACTAGTGCGAATCCAAGACCTCTGCTCACAACTCATTAACAGTGGAGTTCAAATGGGGGCTGTCCATATTCTGAGACACTCATTCTGTGCACGCCAATATGACATAAATTATCACACCAATCACAGCTAAAGAACTAAATGGTTCAAATATTTTTGCAGGCTCTATTGCCTTTCAGGAATGGGACAAAGCAGTGCATTATGGCAGCCTGTGTTGGAGGAAAATATTCACCTCCATGATGTAAGAGAGCAAATTGGGAAGAAAAGTGGTTAGAGGTCCTAATGTCTCTTTCATGGAAAAACCTCCAATGATCTAAATTCCTTCCAGCAGATTGTCCCCTAAAGTTTCCATAGCCCTTTAATAGTAACCAAGGTCACAACCACACCTATAACATATGGAGGTTTGGTTATTATTCAAACGCCAAACTGTAAAACATCTGAATCTGCTTTTCATATAAGCAGCACTCACTACCTCCTATCCAGACACGTGGACCACCTATGTTTATAAAGTTAGAAGATATGAAATGGAGATAAAATGTTGATCATCAGATTCCCCTTGTGACTGTTAAAAAAGAACACTCTCCTGGCCTACATCATAAGATATTCACCAATAAAGGATTTCAGATTTAAACTATATTCTGTCTAATTCACTTCAGCCATATTGTTATTTCTTCCTTCCAATATGTTTGAAAGTGACTTCTGCTATATTTTAAAAGTGCATTTTAATTTAACATTGTGATCTTAGCTTCCATCTCTTTTATTCTAGCATATCATCATTAACTTCAAAGTGTCCTTAAAGAAATAGCACATTAATTAGGATCCTGAAGGAAAGAAAGGGAGTCCCTGTTTCTCGTCTTTTCTCTTCCCAAGAGTAATACTAAGATTCTTCCAGATCCAATCTTCCTCTTACTTTTTTTTTACTCATATTACTATCTTCAAAACCTTCATGTGATATAACACTGAAATCTTTTAAAATTTATGTCTAAAAATACATAAAATACATGATTTTTATTTCTTCAAAGCTAACTTTTCATGCTGTGTTAATTTTGATGTATACTGCTAGTATTTTGGACTACAAATTACTGTCACTCTTTCTTTCAATATTAAGTCAAATATCTTTATGATTTTACTTGTGTCCCTAAAAAAATTAGTTTTGTGAGTTTATATAATTAATCTTATAGAGCCTTCAGATTCTAAAATGTACTAAAGATATTGTTCCATAGTCAATGATTTATAATTAAGAACTACTTATATTCATGTTCCAACTGACAAGTTACATCATCTTTGAGATTTAAGCTAAAATATAAGACAGCGGATGCCCTCCAACTCAATGTTCATCTTGTACTAAGTCAAACAAACTAATGTATATGAAATTGAGGAGCAAACTAGATAATGCTTGGTGTCTTTCCATTCCAGGAAAGCTATTATGTTAACTGAGCCACAGTCACTGCATGCTTTTATATTTTATGCCACCCTTATTTATTCACTTGTGTCAACCTGACCTTTGTACCCATGAGTATTCAGCATACTTCAAGTATAAACAAGAAACTACTTTTGCTTCCAAAGGACCTGTACTTTAATGCCAATGATAATTTAAAGTGTGCAATATTATTAAAAAAAACATACTAGGTGATATTGTGGACCTTACCCAAACTTCCATGTGCTCAATTTCTACCTGCCAAAATAAATATTTCTTCATGCCAGGACAACTGAAACCATACATGTAAATGCCTTAGAATACTAATTACCTCGGTTCACTTACAACCTCCAAGATTCACCAGTAGAACTTTCCTGAAAGTGATGTAAAAGCCTGTTCTAGCCAACAGTTGAGTTTGTGGCTGAAGTCTGTTTTAGCACACATCCTATGGGAAGGCAGGCAGGGGATTGTTGCATATGGAACAAAGCACCAAAGGAGTTCCCATAGCTTTATAATGCCTCAAAATGGATGTTTTTTCCTGGGAAACTCTTTCTGTGTCCTTACCTGCCTTTCCAATTGATACCCCTTTCAACAAGTATAAGAATTAAAGAGCATGTATGTACTTGTGTACAAACACTCACACAACACATGCACACACACACACACACACACGTTCCCATGCACGCACGCACGCACTCACTCAACACACACATCATCATACTTTAGCATCCATGTGATTTTAATCACCCTGTTCTTTTTTTTTTCTCCATATTTATTAAATTGGGTATTTCTTATTTACATTTCAAATGTTATTCCCTTTCCCAGTTTCCAGGACAACATCCCCCTAACCCCTCCACTTCTTCTTCATATGGGTGTTCCCCTCCCCATCTTTCCCCCATTACCACCCTCCCCCCAACAATCCCTTTCCCTGGGGGTCCAGTCTTGGCGGGGCCAAGGACTTCCCCTTCCATTGGTATCCCTACTAGGCTACTCACTGCTACCTATGAATTTGGAGCCCAGGGTTAATCCATGGATACTAGCTTAGTGCCTGGAAGCTCTGGTTGGTTGGCATTGTTGTTCATATAGGGTCTCAAGCTCCTTTAGCATTTCAGTCCTTTCTTTGATTCCTTCAACGGGGGTCCTGTTCTCAGTTCAGTGGTTTGTTGCTGGCATTCACCTATGTATTTGCCATATTCTGGCTGTGCTTCTCAGGAGAGATCTACATCCGGTTCCTGACAGCCTGCACTTCTTTGCTTCATCCATCTTATCTAGTTTGGTGGCTGTATATGTATGGGCTACATGTGGGGCAGGCTCTGAATGGGTGTTCCTTCAGTCTCTGTTCTAAACCTTGTCTCCCTATCCCCTCCTTTTAGAGAAGGAGTGAAGCATCCACATTTTTGTCATCCTTCTTGAGATTCATGTGTTCTGTGCATCTAGGGTAATTCAAGCATTTGGGCTAATATCTATTTATCAATGAGTGCATACCATGTGTGTTTTCCTGTGATTGGGTTGCCTCACTCAGGATGATATTTTCCAGTCCTATCCATTGGCTTATGAATTTCTTAAAGTCAATGTTTTTGATAGCTGAGTAGTAGTAGTACTCCATTGTGTAGATGTACCACATTTTCCGTATCCATTCCTCTGTTAAAGGGCATCCGGGTTCTTTTCAGCTTCTAGCTATTACAAATAAGGCTGCTATGAACATAGTGGAGCATATGTCTTTGTTGCATGTTGGAGCACATTTTGGGTATATGCCCAAGAGAGGTATAGCTGGATCCTCAGGCAGTTCAATGTCCAATTTTCTGAGGAACCTCCAGACTGATTTCCAGAATGGTTGTATAGTCTGCAATCCCACCAACAATGGAGGAATATTCCTCTTTCTCTACATCCTCGCCAGCATCTGCCGTCACCGGAGTTTCTGATCTTAGCCATTCTGACTGGAATCACCCTGTTCTAACTCAAGCGTGTCTTTTTTCTTTCTGGAGGGATCTCATCCAAGTGTTATCCTGGGAAACTAAACCTGCTGGTCACTCCAGTCATAAGTCTCATTCATTTAACAGACCCCAACTACAACACTTCAGTGGTGTCAAATGTATCTAATTATCTTCCTGTGCCAGGGCATAGGGGAAATCGTGTAGCTATGCAAAACACTTGGCAGAGTGCTGAGGATATATTTGCTGTACTTTAAACAAGAGAAGATACTAGGCAACAAACATTTTAAATTCAGACCTACAGAAGTCATGTGTTAGTCACATAGCTATGTAGTTTTATTGCTGGTTTCACCTTTTCCTACGTATGATCTTATTCCTACGGTTAAGCTTTAGTGGTTCATCTTGCTTTTCAATTCATTTACAGTTGCTGTCACTGCAGGGTACAAAGCAAGATACTCATCTCCCTGTGTCAAAAATGTACAGTCTAGCACATTCTCCAAGCAATGTGAATTATACATTATTCTCTCTAAGATTCTGGACTTTGCGAAATAATACACAGGTATAGATGCAAAGTTGAGAGTCTATGTATTTCCCTTAGCTCCATCTTCTCTCGAAGATACTTTTGATTTTCTTGCTTCTCACAGACCTATCCTTTAAATCCACCTTTCTGAAAACTTCACACTTGCTCAGAAACTCTTAGAACTTTCTGATGAATTATTTTTTGGTTTAAAGTATCCAAAGCCAGTTTGGTTGCTCACATCTTTACAATCCTGAATAAGCAAGGCATTCTGAAAACAGTCCTGAAAAATGAATAGAAAATGCTGGTGTGCTGTAGCTTACTGTGTCAGCCATTGCTTTGACATGTCCCAGTAAAATCAGAGGGGTGGTAATGATGAAGTCACAGGGTCTACTCTGGGAAACAAGTGTTACAACCCCACGGTTGCATGTTCTCTACACATTACCTTCCTCCAAAGCTCTAGGTAAAATCCTTCACAAAAGAAGAATAGAAGTTGAAAATGTTGGTCTCTAGAGCATTCTAGGTTGCAGCCTCAAGGCCTTTCAATCCTTGAATCAGGTGCTAAAAATCTCCAACTCTTCATTATTGATGTTCACAAGTTCCTACTAGCTTATTTTCAGTACATTTTTATCTTGGTTGCATATCCTGCACTAGACCTGGAGTTACGAAGGAGGATTATCTGCATCTTATTTTTCTCTCATTGCCTGTGTCCATGTTATTCTCTGCCACATGTAAACCACATAAACTTCTCGAATGGACTGTTTTTAAGTGTGTCTACTGCATAGACATTGAATGTATGGAGGTAAAAAGGATGATACAATGCAAAGATTATGGAAACCATCTCATGTATTCTGGGGGAAAGAGTATCAGATATGACCTGTGACTAAGTAGTTCTACTTAATAAAAAATGGTTATGTGGTACATCTTAAGATTGTATTTTAAACATCACTGAATCCAGGCAAAACAGATTGCTATAAAGATTGTCTTGTGGATTATGTTCATGGATGACAGTGTAAAAATATGCTCTGTGTTGGAGTGTCGAACGTTGCCGAGCAGCAGAACCCTTGCTTGGCATGCACAGACTGCATGTTTAAAGCCCATCACACAAAAAAATACAACAAGGTGTGTAAATGGGAATCGTTCTTATTACATCATAGATTATTAGATTCTGGGGCAGAAATTGTTTTGCTCAATAGAACTTTTTCCATTTCCATTGGAATTTATAGCCAATTCGAGGGAGGTTTAATTGAATATCTTGTGCTATAGGGAAAACTAATAACTAAACTGAAGTGGAGTCCTGGAACTGATCCACATAATGATAAAACTCTTTCTCCCTACCATTTTCTCTGAGAAAATTTATTTTAACTATATATCAGTGAATCAGAAGACAGACTAATTTCAAACCAACTTACAAATAAATTAATATTCCTACAAGGCAGGGATATATCAAGAGTCCTCCCTTTTAGGAATATAAAAAGTGGGACAGAATAAACAAAAGGGGCTGACAAAGTCTTTAAGCATCAACTTTAAAAGCTCATATGTGAATGCAATGTATCTTGGCCATAGCCTTTCCAACTCCTTCCCTCCACCTTCCCACATAACCCTTCCAAAACATCCTTCCTAACTCCATGCCCTGTTTAAAATACAAAGCAGAGCAAAGCAAAGCAAAACAAAACAAAACAAAACACTGAGTCCAGTTAAGGGCAACACATGTACTACGTCCACTGGCCATGGACAATCTATTAATGGCCATTATCCATAAAGAAAAGTGACTCTCCCTCCCTCGGCAGCTATCTACTACCATAGACTCCTGTAGGCTTGAGATGCTGAGAGCCTCTCCCCAGCGCATGATGGGAGTTTTAACATATTTGATCTCGTGTTAGTCCTGTGAGTTCTTTCACGCTAACAGGCAACACTTACTTCACAGCACCATGTCACTCTCTGCTACCCGTTTCTTTCTACTCTTCCTTCTGTATACTCCAAAGCAGTAAATACTCTGCCGTGGAGAGACACGGGTTCATATAGATGTTCCATGTGTAGCTTTCTACTTGCAGTTGTTAAATTTCAACAATAAATAGAAATGTCTGCATTAGCTATTATCTCTGAAAGAAGAAGCTTTTCAGGCAAAAGTTGAAAATTTAAAGATATAAGCCATAAATATTTTAAGACAGTGTCATATATAGCCCAAAATGGCCTCAAACTTACCACAGAGCCAAAGATGATCTTGAACTCCTAACCCTTCTGCCTTTATAGCCCATGAGCCAGGATTATAGGCATCCACCATCATGCCAGATTAACCCTTAAATTTTTAGTTTATAAAAATGATGAACACCTTTTGATTTCCCATGTCCTTGCTATCCATTTTATTCATTGTTCACACTCCAATAAATGATACTATTCAGATGCGAGAGAACCTAGGATTCTTGCTATGTGTCTGCTAGAAACTATAAAAATGAATAGATCTTTCCTAGATCATGCTTTTGTCTCTCTGGAAATATATATATATATATATATATATGTATATATATATATATGTATAATATAGGGTCATCCACCTTGTGTTTTGGTTTCAAAAATCATTATCTAGCAGTTGACTGTGATAAATATCCCATATGCATTGACTTTCCAGTGTAAGAGTTACATTAGCTAAAGCTCCCACATGTACTCTTTCTGGTACAATCCTTCCATGGCTCGTAGCATGGTCCACGAAAGAAGAATACCTGATAGTACAAGAGGAGATTCCTGTTGAAAGACGCTTGGTCACAGGCTGTTTTCCATTCTATCTGTTTGCTGCAGCAGCCTGAGAAGAAGCATCATCTGTTCCCTCAAGTCAAGTGACAGGATATATGGATACTGAATGTGAGCCGAGACTTCTGCTGCAGGACTAACCATGTCTGAAATGATAATGATCAAACATTACTGTTCAAGAGTAAAGCTCATGAGGCCAAGCCACACAACCCTCTGCATCTTCAGGCAAGAAATGTGATTCAGAGAACCCTCAATTCCTGTTGAAGAAGCCATACTGCTGAAATGATTGACTTGAAAGTTGGCTTGCCTATTTCAACCTAACCTAAAACCTAAATAAAAATATTGCCTGAAACTTATCAGATGCATATTGCTGTAGCTATTTGCAACCAAAACCACCAATAGGCGCGTGTGCGTGCGCACACACACACACACACACACACACACACACACACACACACACTGAAGTGAGCAAAGTCTGATTCTAAGGGCAATTGGGTTATTCTTCCAAATGTCAGTTCCAAATAAATACCAAAATCAACCAAAAAGGCTTAGGTGTAAATCCATTCTCAATTTACACCTGACTTTTATGAGTTCAAGTGAGTAGCACTTGAAAATGTCAGGCAGAATTCTTTTATGAAGTTGCACATGACTTTTGGGGGCACCGATCTAGTCTGAAGTGGTATTTGACAATCCAGGTGCAACATTCAGAAAGGAGTTGAGAGAAGGGTCAAGTACAGAGAGACAGTGTGCCAGGTGTGCAACTACTTCGAAAACATACAAGAAATATCTCCCAGCAGATGAACAATGATAGATTTTCCCACTTGAAAATCCTCCTGACAAGTCTTAACCTTGGTAACCTGGAGTTGTAACACATGTGGTATATATAGAGCTCAGTGATTAAATTTCATGAGACAAAAATATCAACAAACTCTACCACGCATTAAGCTATTCCATCATTTGTAAGTTACATCCCAGGGCCATGTATGCTAACTTGGGTATACTGTGGTACAAACACCAGCCTAAGTACATATGGGTATTTCTGATATTTTTAAACGTGAAATCAGCAGATCATTAGTTATTTTTTGTTGGTGTGATAAAATACTATGGCTAAATGCAAGAAAAATAGAATTATGTTACCTCGTGTTTCTAGAGAGAATGTCATGGCAGAAAATAAAGCCAGAGCATGACAAGAGAAGCCAGAAGAGACAAGATTTTATTTCATTGACACACAAGAAGAATGAGAGAGAATAGGAATTACCCTGGGCTATACACCTTAAAGACTGAATGACTTTTAACATACTTCCTCCAGCTGGGCTCTACTTCCTAAATGTAACCTCCATAACCTGCCCAAACAACACCATCAACCCTGGACCAAATACTCAAACAGATGACCCCAATGGAGGGACACTTCACACTCAAACCACTACAGCAGGATTACTCCTAACACTATGGAATCCCTTCATCTAACTCTCTGAACACCTTAAGGGCAGTGACTAAACTTCATCAATGGAGAAATTCCGCCGGGTTCTGTGATGCATCATTGACATTTTCCTTAATCTGCATCGACTTAGATGTCTAGGTGTCTAAGTGAATTCCTTACAATAAGTATCTCCATGTACATGTGTGTGTGTGTGTGTACACACACATATATGTACATATATATGTATATATGTACATATACACATACATACACACACACATATATACATATACACATACACACACACACACACACACACACACACACACACACACACACACACATATATATATATATACATACACACACAGATTCTATTTCTCTGGAATACCATGACTAATATATCTTAAAACTTACAGTTTTGATGAAGAAAAGAAACTACTATCTGCCATACATTCAAAGCCTGAGATCTAGTGCTTTATTTATTGTCTTTATTTTCAAGCCAGCTCCCTAACTTTTCACAATTATGTTAACTAGAAATCTTAAGATTGCCTTCTGCTATTGTACTGCACAGTCTATATCCTCACCGGTATCTCTCACAAGACCCTATTACTGAATAATCCAAGAAGGGCACTTAGGTCCTTCAGTAAAAGGAAGCGGAAACATAGACAGCATGTTTTAACCTTTGGGAACACAAAAACAAAATGTATAGAACACAGACTGACCTTTGAAAAATGTACGATTGGGTTTTATATACTGTGCTAAACACAGTGCCGCAGTGTCAGCTGGCTGCAGTTTAGAACAGGTTTGTTATATTTTAAAAGGCTGGGGGAAGACTGGGAGTAGTAAGGGCTTATGAGAGTTCTTTGATAGGCTGGCTTATAAGGAAGAGGAAACAATATAAAAGATATGACAGAGGTAAAATTTGAGGGATAGTTAATTAAAAAGAGAGAAAATTAGGAAGACAGGACAGCTTATGTAAGAAAAGTAGCCTTTTGTAAGGGGGCCAAGTGGTAGATGGTCAAAGCTAGAGAATATTGTGAAAGTCTGGATACAAAGATAGTCAGCTAAATCCAGATCAACATATTTAACATCAGGACAAGAGACATGACTCAGTACTTAAAAGTGCTTGCCACTTTTCCAGAGGACCTGATTTCATTTCCAGTACCCATGTCAGGTACCTGATAATGCCCCATGACCCCCACTCTAGGGGACCTGACTTCCTCTTCTGGCCTTTGCAGGTGTTGACATGCGGGGCATACATTTACACCAACCAACAAATATAGCTGTGAATTTAAAAACTATAACATCAGATACAGCAGGGAGCCACGGCAGGAGGTAGAGAAGTATTTGCCTCAGACAGAAGAGTTAAGACTCTTTAGAGGACTCTGACTTAAGTATTCTCTGGGCCATCAGAACAGCTGACATTGTTTCAAAATGTACCCTATTTCTTGGGACAGTTCCTTTTAGCATTCTTTCTGCTGGCTAATATTTATTTACTCCCACTCCCCTCATTGTACCACACCCAACCCCAACTTGAATTAGGCTGTTCTCTTCCAAGCTCTTTCCTGAAAGTCTAGCTGGATTGACAGGCATTCCTAGGCACTGCCATTGTCCAGCACCCACAATGATTGCTCACACGTAAAAATCCAAATACTTCTCTTTGACGGTTTCTACCCCTACATGATATGAAAAGGCACGAATTATGGCTTACTCAATGTTTTTCATTGTATCAAACACATACTTGTCATTTTTGTTTTTTCTAGGAAAAGGTATGGATATAGAAAGAAGAGGGACTGGAGACACAACTTAGTAAAGACTGCTTGATGCTCTATGAAGAACCCAAGTTGGGTTCTCATATCCAAGTTCTGTGGGTCAGAACTACCCATAATTATAGTTATAGGGAACTGCTCGCTGTTTCCAACCTCTATGGATATATGCAAACTCACGTTGTGCACACACACACACACAAACTACATACACACACACAAAATTTTAAAAAGAACAAGGTTCTTATCTTCTAAGTTTAGCCTAGTACTGCTAAGGAATGTGACCTTGGGCTAGTCTTCTGCCTCTGTGAGTTGTTTAATTGTTCATTATTATTGTTGGGGTACACACGTACCTCAGTGCACATAAGAATGTCAAAGACAACTTTGTGAAGTTAATTCTCTCCTCCCAATTGAAAGTGAATTCTAGGGCCAGTCAAGTCCCTTTCCCCATTGACCCGCCTTGCTGGTTCATTCTATTGAATCCCTTGAAGTGTTTACTACAGAGCCTCGGAGAGTCAGAATTGCAGCCTATTTCATAGCGAATTCTAAATGGCACAAGAGCCTACTTAGAACAGTTGTCCACTATGTAGCACTAAAAGACTTCTAGATAGGAATCTAAGGACACATTCCATGCCTGGACATGACAAGAGCATTTTCAAGGCCATCAGAATAAAGATTATATTTGCGATCACTTGCAGGCTTTAATATTACTACAATATTCAAGAAAAAATAAAGTAAGACAAAATCATTCATAAGCTCATGCTTAGGCAAATCTGTTCTACATTGTTTTATGAATTCAACCTAGAATTTTTGCTGGTTTTAAGTGATTTCAAAAGAAAACTGCAAAATATGTGTGTTTGAATACTTGATTTCAAACAGCTTAGAATGGGATGTGGTGGCAAAAGCTTTTTGGGATAGTGTTTAGTACCATGATTTAAGGATTTATTTATACATTACTCTTACGAAAGCCTTAAAAACATGCCAACTTATGGAAAAGTCACTGTGTAGAAACTTTTTTCCAAATAAAAATAAGCTAATATTAAATATCAATTAATGATATTCAGAATAATTCTTTATGAAGAAGTAAATGAGCACCTGTTAGTTTACTTTGAGAATGTTCAAACATTAAAAGGGAATGATGAATCAGTGGTTACAAGAAGACCCATGTATATGTGTGTATGTGTGTGTGTGTGTGTATGTGTGTGTGTGTGTGTGTGTGTTTGTGTATCTGTATGTGCGAGTGGGTGGGTGTATCTGTAGATATACAGACATTTGTCCCAATATTTCAAATTCACAATTATTGTATGATTTTTAATAAAAATATAATAAAGCGAGGAACTGATATATGGAAGGAACCTCACATTAGTCTTTTGAGGCTACCATATTAACAATAAATAACTAAACTTATGGTAAAGAAATATAAAGAAAAGTTTTCTCTTCATTTTGATCTCTCTCTCTCTCTCCTCCCCCCTTCTCTCTCCGTGTGTGTGTGTGTGTGTGTGTGTGTGTGTGTGTTGTATGTTTGTATCCATGTGTTCCCATGTATGCATATTGAGAACAAAGGACAGTCTTGTGTTTCAGTCCTTGTGCTCTACTTTTGTCTTCTTCACCATGAATACATCATGCCATCTTGCCCACAAGATTCAGGGGACTCTCCTGTCTGTACCTGTAGTCTTACAGTATGAAATTGAGGAGCATTATGAAATTGTGTGTTGCTGTGTTTGAATTTACGTGGGTTCTGAGAATCACAACACACCTTCATATTTGTTTACAACTGGGTTATTTTTATTTTTAAAATATCATTTTGGATTTATGAGTGTTTTACATGTATGTATTTATGAATGTATGTATGAATGTATGTATATGTATTATGTGCTCATCTGATGCCCATGGAGGTCACAAGAAGGCATCAGATTGTCTGGAACTAGCATTGTGGATCATTGCATGCAACCATGTGAATATGGGGAACTGAACCCAGGTCCTCAACAAGAGTAACACAGGCTCCTAACTGCTGGGTAGTTCTTCAGCTGCATACACAAGTATTTTATCCACTGAGCCAGGCTCCGCAATTGCCTGCTTACAAATGGTATTCACAAATGGTTAATTCAGAAAATGTTCTATAAAGACCTTTCTCTTTCTTGGCAGAATCAGTATAAGATGAAATGAAATGGTGTATCTATATGTCACTGTATGGCTGACAAAAGATATTTACAAAAGCATATTTATAATAAAAGCTTCTCAGGATATATTGTCACAGGATGTTTTAGGCAAAGAAATAAATAGCAACAGGCCTCTGAGAGATAAATTTAATCCTAAATTTCCTGTCATAATAAAAAGAGAGACAGAAGGAAAAACAGAAAAGATCCACATGCTCCTAACATATACTAAAACAAATTTTCTTTGCCCCAGACCCAATACCCATGCTCAAATATTCACTGTGCTTCATCAGTGGTAAGGAGACTGGAAAGAAAAGCAAATTACTGGTGTGTCTTCACGAAGGGCATGGGTAGGGATGGGGAAAGCACTGGGCACTGTCAGCTTTTCTTGCTTTTCTGAAAGGAGAACATCAAGCTTCCTAAGATACAAACTCCTTCCTGATAACTCTTCCTCCTGCCCTCCTTTCCATTCACATAAATGGAGCTATATCTCCAAATACTTGTGAATAAGCAGACAGAATTGTCATTTCCTTGTAAAGATTTAATAGTTCTCGCAGGTCAAAGTGTGGCACTCGAGGGGATAGAAGGTTTGTGGAGGGGAAACTGGGAAAGAGGATATCATTTAAAATGTGAATAAATACAAATTAATAAAAAAAAGAAAAGAAAAAACAAAAAAACTAAAAGAATCTGAGGTTCAGTTTATACAGGCTCTCAGTGAACATCTACCGGGCTGTATATTGCTACCCAGCAATTACACTAGTGCAGGGTGTAGACACGGCTCACCTGGATAGGTTGCCAAGCATTAAAAACAAATGACATCATCCCTAGCAAGTGTCCTAGGTTTCCACTTGTCTAATGTGCTCACATGTACCAATGTGCTTACTAACATGTTTGGGGATGGAAACATTATATGCACACTTAATTAGAAACAATATGGAAAAAACGCTGTAGCCATTGTTTATTTTAACTTGCCATTTTAAAAATAGTATCTAACCTCCTTTTATCAGAGAGGTAGTTTTTAGTCAAAATACATGTTTAATTTATGTGTATGTGCTAATAGCTATGCTAATTAATGTATTCCCCAAGGGCAATGGCTGCAGGTAAATAACCTGATGCAATGCTACTGTGCAGGGATTGCATTTGGGGATGCTTGGCTTCCATTATATTTCAGAGAGATGTTCACTCCCAGTGGCATACTAGAATGAAATCCCATTTTTCTTTCATTCAGCCTAGAACTGAAGTCCTGTCCCCTTCAAGCTAGTATTAACAAGCAGGCCTCCTGCAGTTAGCCCACTCTGATCCTTATGGAATCCTCCATTCCTTCTTTTTAACTTTCTCCCTTCCACCTACTTCCTTTGTCTCCCTTCCCATTTTTCTTCATTTCCCTATCTTATTCCTTATTAGCATCGTAACTTGACGACCTCTCTCTCGGCTACTGCCAAATGTCACATGTTATCTCTCTCTGTCTCTGTCTCTCTGTCTCTGTCTCTGTCTCTCTGTCTCAGTCTCTGTCTCAGTCTCTCTCTCTCTCTCTCTCTCTCTCTCTCACACACACACACACACACACACACACACACACACCTACACACTCACACAATGATGCCTTTTCATTGGTATACCATTGTAAAAATGGCCAGGGAGACATTCAACAATTTCTGAAGGTATACTATGGGTAATGGTTGGAGAGTGGAGCATGGACAAAAAAGACGCCATGATTAATATGTGAAATAAATCAGGTGGCAGAAAACCTAAACCCTATTCTACTATAGCTACATGTAGGACATAGAATATGTCCTCCCCTCAAAAGTACGTTGTCCTTAATTTCCAAATTCTGGAGACTTGTAATGATCAGTACTCTGCTTATCTAAAGATTCAAAGCCTTGGACAATCTCCAGAAGTCTGACCCACTTCCATTCTTGCTTTCTCTCTTTAATAAACTGTCCCTATTTCTTTTACTAACCATGTGTTCTTGTTCTAATTCTTTGTTCCAAAATACAAGGACCTATAAATCTCAGGTAGTGCCCTTTGGGCTCAAATACACACCTATTATCATGATATCTGAAATAGAGTTAAATAAGACTTATAAAGAACAGACCTGGATGAGTCCTTATGGAATATTCCAAAGAAGTTGGCATATATTTTCAAACAGATGATCTTACAGTAATGACAAGGTAAGTGTCAATAGAGAGGGGACCGTGCATATTAAAACACAGCATATATAAAAATTAGATTGATTTTAAAATGAAGGTCATAGTGCAGCTCCCAGGAGCAGAGGGATGATTTGGGATGGAGTTTCTGATCACCTGGTCCTTTTACCTTTTCTCGAGGGAAGGGTGAGTCATTATGTTAGATAACGGCTCAGTCTTAATAAGCTTAGCTACTCAAAAATCAAATCAGAAGGATCAACACTGGATTATTGTGTTCCAGCCAGGCAAGCCTGGGTAACTGACTTACAGCCTGTCTCAAAATGAAAAATACAAAGAAAATAAAATCTGGAGATGTAGTATTGTCTAGTATGAAGGGGTTCTAGGTTCAGCCCAGGTTACAATGGGGGCTTTAGGCTGTGGTAGCTTTGTGCTACCTACTCTTTCTCTGAAAACACTAGAAAGGTAAACATCTGTTTTGCCTCAAATCCTAGAAACATAAATCACTAAATGAAAGGATGAAGTTATCTGGACTTTGTTCTACATTCTACCTCTAGTTCTGGGTGGAGGGAGACCTGGCATTCCAAGCTAATGTAGTAAGAGATGGGAGGAACAATTATCCACATAATGAGGTAATGTACTTTTCTTTCCCCAAAGCTTCTTTGTGGGATTGCTTACTGCCATTTGCAGGTATTTGGGGCCTGTGTAATTTTCTGAGTGTGTAACTTTTTCTTTTTTTATTCCCTTTCTCTATTCCTCTTTCTTTCAGATACTAGCCAGAGCTTGGACATGCTTTCTGGATGCTCTGGGCTTTCTGATCCTCCTTTCCCTTTGACCATATGGCTGCTGCTGACCCCCACTGCAAACTGACATAGCTTTCTCTCTTCCTTATTGTCATTTCTCTTCTCCTGGCAGATGTCATGTTTTACAATTTGCCTGTTTTATGGCTTAATGAAAGCCATAAACAACGAGTTGCTGTTGTGCTGATTTTTGGTTGTTGTTCTTTCCCTTAATTAAGTTTTTCCTGAGTTTTCTTTTTTACCCTTTTCTAAATTCTTTTATAAATGAGACTAAGAATTCAAAAGAGGGAACTCCAGTTACTCTGGTACCACTGGAACTGTTAACAATGCTAAAAGCAACAAATAGAAGGGCCAGAGAGTAAAGACTGTGGGGCAGTGGTTTTTATTTCAGTTATTCAACTTTATAACTCATAAACCAGCTTTCATAGACAACATGAGAAAGGTACAATGGGCCTGTGTTCTAATTAAACATTGTTGATTGACACTAACATTTAAATTTCACAATTTTCAAGTATTAAAAATATTAATCTTTATTTGCTTTTACTTTGTATTGTTGTTTTTGATTGTTTTTGAAACAAAAATTATTCTTAGACTATGGATTACAAAATAAGTAAGTCCAGATCAGGTCTACTGATCCTTGGCTTAGAATAATTTACAGCTAAGATTTATTGCTGAATGGTAACTCAACTCTTCTCTGCAAAGAAAGTCACAGTTCCAACAGTAATTACCCTCATGTAGACAAAGCAAGGGTCACAATGTAAAATATCCTATCTAAGGTCACACAGACGATACAGACATCTAAATCCCTTCAAATTTCATATTTATCTCCCAATGTTTGAATAGGCTTCTCCTCAACAATGATTACTTGCAACATCACCCGACTTTCCCTCAAACAATTGGAGGACCAGACTCACTGGACAAATGCAGTTGCACAAAGTGGATCAGGTTTGTTTCTCATCACCTGTACCACAAAATGCAGTTTCACTGACATGGCATTTGTGGGAAACATCCAGCAGTCTTGCACACATACAACATGCTGAAAGGACAGAAACTTTATTTTAGAAAAACCATCGCCTCAGTACTCATCCAAGGAATTAGAAAATATAAAGAGAAGCAGAAAATTGACTTGCTGGTCTGCCCCCTTTTCTAAGTTTAACAGTCAGGTTTGCCCTTAGCAACAAAAGTCAAAAGTAGTGAGAACCAAACATTAGTTTATACAGTACACATGCAGGCACACACACACACACACACACACACACACACACACACACACATGCACACACACATGCACACACACAAGCAGAGAGAGAGAGAGAGAGAGAGAGAGAGAGAGAGAGAGAGAGAGAGAGAGAGAAGAGAGAGGTTTTTTTTTACAGGTTATACTTGTCTTTTCATAAACACATAAAATGGACAATACTAACTCTTAGTATATGCTGGAGGCTAGAAAGAAACATTTCTCAGTCCCTGTAGAAATTCTAAATTCCCACTGTGGTATGTATAAGAGTGGAGGTGGATAAGGTCTGAGAATGGCATTAAAAATGCAAACTTGCTACATCATTCTCTGTACTGCTAATCCCAGAATGGGCTTCTGAGAGTCTGCTCCAGCCTGACCTTATGAACCGCTCTCCTTCAGATTCAAGTCTTTCTAATATCCTCCCTCCTGTGAGAAAGTATAAAGGTCCTGGCCGTGAAAGTAAAATGGTTTCTAGCAATACACAGATAAAAAGTTGGGATGAGAAGCATAACAATACAATAGGATTCTCAGGATAGAAAGGGGATACACTTCTACAGAATCAGTATCCAGCTTTGTTCCTGGGCCTGTAGAGGCTGCTACCCAACACACTGATGCTGTAACTTCAGTAATGACTCTAGCAACAGTGTGAACACAATATAGAACTACCAGCTTTCAATGAACTACCTGGGATTTGACAATGAAAAGTCACAGAGTTTATCTGTGGTGATCTTAAAAGAGTGAATTTTAGATATCTTACCTGGTTGTCGGTATACAATTTTTAGTAGTTGGATTGTTTACAAGAAGCATTTGTTAAGAACTGTGTAGAGTGTGAGAGTCAGAAATAATATGTTTTAAAGGAAATTAGGTTATCTACATTGTTCTTCCTTTCTTGTATGTAAAAGCTTCAGAGCTATCTGTTGGGTTAGATTTCCATGACCTATCTTGATTTTCTGTAGGGTCCTCAGGAGGACTGTACCTGATCTTGGCCCTGTTCCTAGCTTCCTGATTAATTTCTGAATTTTCATTCTTTTCAATGTTTGGTACTTAACTGACTAGTGTCTAGGTCACAGTAATGGTTAGCAGTTTAGTCTGGGAGCAGAAAATGACGAAGTGTGTTTCTAATGGAATCACAAGAGTCTACAGAGGTAACAAGGGCTGATACATATTTTAATAGGTCATTGTGTGTTTTCTGTCAATCTTCCAGTCAGTTACTACATGAACTATTCTTGCCTATAGAGTAGCTGAAGGGTTAAACCTGCTCGGTAGTTCCCCCATAAAAAGCTCCCAGTACTTATCTGCTGTTCTAATAAATATGGGCTCAAGGTAATTACCTTCTTCAAAATAGGAATTGTATATTGCTCTGAGGCAAATACATCTTTACTCCTACTATCACCAATGGTATGTATGCATATGATATTTTCTTTTCATGTGCATATACACATTTGCAATTATTTTAATTCCACATATTTATCATGAGAAAATACAGCTTGAGTAACCAGTAATTGATCAGTGCTGAGCTTAGCATGGCTATACCTTTCTGAACAAATGACTCTTTGATTCTGGGATGGAGGGTGGTGCCCAAGGACCCTTTAATTTGGTTGCATGGCAAACTGTGTTGGGGAAAAAAAACAAAAGCAATGTGGTCCAAAGGAAAATACTAAGAAATAGCATTTTTTCTCAGTAGGTAGAAATAAGCATATTATTTTAAAGGCACTTATTCAAGCCACAACTATATATATAAATGAGCAACGTCTAACATATATTGTACTTTCTCATTTTAATAAACTATCAAAATAATTACCAGTTCATTTGGTTTTGCTCTTTCTAATCCATACCTATACAGAACCTGCAATCATTTTCTTCTTAGATGTATTATAAATATGTCCAGTTAAATATCAGAAGCTGAAGATGCCCAAGTATGGGAATGCTATACAACTTGATTTTTACCCTCAAGTCAGAATATTAACTTATCACTAACTCTGAGCGAGTCAATGTGCCTGCCTCTTTGGGTCTCCAAAGAAGTGTAACGAAGGTTTCCTTTCTATGCTAACATCTGACAGCATGGAGGTCTCTAATGAATTGTTAAACATCAGAAATAACATCAACAGAACATCAATAAAAAATAATCATTTTCTTTGAGCCAGGTCATGTTGATTATTATACCAATCACATTTAGTGGGCAGAGACAGGACAATTGTAAAATGGAGGGGAACTGGGGTTATACAACAAAATTTTGTCAGAAAAAAAAGAAAAAGGAAGAGAAGAAAAGGAAGGAAAAGAGAATGGAAAGAAGGAAGGATAGAAAAGGAAGAGTGGGAGAGAAGGAAACAAGGTTACCAATGTAAAAAACTTAATGTTGAGTTGCAAAATACTGACAACTTAGAAAAGACCCAATGAAATGGATAAGTTCACCATTTCTAACAGATATGTCAAAATGTAAATACCTACTAAGATGTATATCCTGATGTATAAACACTAGAAATGTGTGTTGGGAACTTCAATGAAGCACTGGGTAGGTGTCCTACCTGTTGAAGGTGACCTCTTCCCGAATTGAAGCTATTGCTTTAGGAATGTAAATCTACCATTAGCACACTACCCAAAGTAGATAGGGCTGTTGACTTTTCTGTTGGATCTTCTGATATTTAATTTACGGAAACCCTGTAGGAGCAAATATTTGCCAGAACAGAAAAAAAATTCTACACATATATAATGTCATTCCTTCCTACCACTGGCTTTCATCATTGATACTGATAGTCTAAGAAATTCCAAATCCCATTCTCTATCTTGGCTTTCATGGAGCAGCCTCAGGTCTTATGTTTCACAGCGTCCTAGGCATCTCTCCTTGGACACTGTAAAGTTTTAGTGGCACCAATTTGTACATGGCAGGATTTCTCCCATAACTTCCAGGAATTCAATTGTGAGCAAAATAAAACTGGACAGGTGCTTGTATAAACTAAAATGGACAGAGAGGAATAATGGGGAAGTCCACAGAACAGAATATTATAGTATAGAAAATTATAGAGTTTTTATGCATTTTGCCATTGGGAGATAGGATGTAGACATTGAGCAATAGGCTTTACAGAAATGTTAAAATTCATCAAGAGGCAGGTAAAGGGATTTGTACCTGTGACTTGAAAGGAGGAAGTGAGGCTGCATAACCTCTTATGTAATGAAAGCTTTGGATAGAGACTACCATGATCAGTGCCTCTAATGCTCTTCTCCTTATACTCTTAGATGCATTAGACTGAACACATTTAGTTCCAGAGGACACAATAAAGAGTAAATTATAAAAGAAGGGTTAAACTCTGCTGGAAATATGTCTCATTAGTAGGCAGCATGTTTCATACAGATTGCTAACTTTTCTGCTCCACCCTACCCCCAAATAATTGAACTCTCAAGTGAAGGGCTTTGTTGGCTAATAGGAAGCACATACTACTCAAAGCACACATCTCATCTTCTAGCCAACAATGAACTAGTTGAGTTTATTATTTTATTTTTGTGAGTGTGTGTGTGTGTAAGATATAGGTCTCTGCATGAGTGTTTATATTTGCAAACATTTTATTCTACTTACTTTGGTATTAAAATACAGTCTATATAAAACTAGTATTTGTTTGATATATTTGCTTCCAATAAAAATCAAGTTCATTCTGAAGTGGATTTGTCCCTGCTGTTTAAATCACAAGGTCATATTGCTAACTGAGGATGGAAACTGGAATAGAACCATAATTGTGGACAGTTCATAAGGCAAACCTAAATGACTACTACACATGTTAAGATGTACAATATTTTATGATGTAATCTCAGTAACAGAGTATTGAAGCAGAAAAAGGCAAAGTTAAGCCCACCAAGGATGGAAAGCAGAGACATTATTATTTCATATTGTAACTGCAGCAAGAAGAAAGAATAATCACAAGATTATAACCAAAAGTAGTTAATATTTTATTTATATCAGAATATCATAACCCATGGATCTTCCTTTAGATTTTAAACCTTAAGCTGTTTGTGTATTTGTTAATACAACCACACACTTTAGAAATACTCATTTCTACCTTTTGTTGTGCCAAAATAAATGTAGCTGACTGACCCAAAATGGTGCTACTGCGAAGAGGAATATTTAGATGCTCCAATAGTGCAACCTCAACTTACAGTTTTATTGTAGCATTGGAAATTTTCCTGTGCCTTAAAATGCTTTTCTGTTGTTTTTTGTCTGTTTCTTTTTATCCTTGTTGGGTTTTTGTTTGTTTTTGTTTTTCTTTTCTGAGATTGGGTGTATGTAGCCCAAGCTAATTTTAAATTTATCACAGCAATCCCCTTTCCTCTGCCTTCTACATGCTGGTATCACAAATGTGAGTCATCATGTGAGTTTGACAGTCTTTGCCATTTTCAACACAAATTGAAGGGATATGGTATCTCTCCCATGTTGTTTTGAGATGAAGAGACTTATACTCTTAATTTCAACAGTAAAAGTTGCTGTTTTATTTATTTTCTTTTTAAATCCCCATGACCTGACCCTAATACAAATGATACATTAAAAAAACATTTTAGCCACACCCGCGGATCCCGCCCGCAGCAGCTCTCTGCTCCCAAACCCTGTGGGAGAGAGACCTCACTGCCTGATCAGGTGGGCACTCCTGAGGCTGCAGAGCAGAGGAGACCACCAACACTGCCCACCCCTGCCCACATCCCTGGCCCAAGAGGCAACTGTATAAGGCCTCTGGGTTCCCGTAGGGGAGGGCCCAGGAGCAGCAGGACCCCTGCGCCTGAGACACCGCCGGAACCTGAAGGAAACAGACCGGATAAACAGTTCTCTGCACCCAAATCCCGTAGGAGGGAGAGCTAAACCTTCAGAGAGGCAGACACGCCTGGGAAACCAGAAGAGACTACACTCTGTGCACATCCAGACGCCAGAGGAAAATACCAAACGCCATGTGGAACCCTGGTGCACGGAGGCTCCCGGAAAGAGCGGCGCAGATCTTCCCGGTTGCTACCACAGCAGAGAGGACTTAAGCAGTACCCCACGAGCAAACTTGAGCCTTGGAACCGCAGGTAGGACCAACTTTTCCCCTGCAAGAAACCTGCCTGGTGAACTCAGGACACTCAGAGGCAAAATTCCTCTAGGACCGGGCACTTCCTGTGTTTACCGGAAGTCCCACACCCTCGGGTCCCAGCCCGCAGCAGCTCTCTGCTCCCAGACCCCGTGGGAGAGAGACCTCACCGCCTGATCAGGTGGGCACTCCTGAGGCTGCAGAGCGGAGGAGACCACCAACACTGCCCACCCCTGCCCACATCCCTGGCCCAGGAGGCAACTGTATAAGGCCTCTGGGTTCCCGTGGGGGAGGGCCCAGGAGCGGCAGGACCCCTGCGCCTGGGACACCGCCGGAACCTGAGGGAAACAGACCGGATGGACAGTTCTCTGCACCCAAATCCCGTGGGAGGGAGAGCTAGACCTTCAGAGAGGCAGACACGCCTGGGAAACCAGAAGAGACTGCACTCTGTGCACATCCAGACGCCAGAGGAAAACACCAAACGTCATCTGGAACCCTGGTGCACTGAGGCTCCCGGAAAGAGCGGCGCAGATCTTCCCGGTTGCTGCCACAGCGGAGAGGACTTAGGCAGTACCCCACGAGCAAACTTGAGCCTTGGAACCACAGGTAGGACCAACTTTTCCCCTGCAAGAAACCTGCCTGGTGAACTCAAGACACAGGCCCACAGGAACAGCTGAAGACCTGTAGAGAGGAAAAACTACATGCCCGAAAGCAGAACACTCTGTCCCCATAACTGGCTGAAAGAAAACAGGAAAACAGGTCTACAGCACTCCTGACACACAGGCTTATAGGACAGTCTAGCCACGGTCAGAAAGAGCAGAACGAAGTAACACTAGAGATAATCTGACGGGGAGAGGCAAGCGCAGGAACCCAAGCAACAGAAACCAAGACTACATGGCATCATCGGAGCCCAATTCTCCCACCAAAATAAATATGGAATATCCAAACACACCAGAAAAGCAAGATCTAGTTTCAAAATCGTATTTGATCATGATGCTGGAGGACTTCAAAAAAGACGTGGAGAACTCCCTTAGAGAACAAGTAGAAGCCTACAGAGAGGAATCGCAAAAATGCCTGAAAGAATTCCAGGAAAACATAAATAAACAAGGAGAAACCCATAGAGAGGAGACACAAAAATCCCTGAAAGAATTCCAGGAAAACACAATCAAACAGTTGAAGGAATTAAAAATGGAAATAGAAGCAATCAAGAAGGAACACATGGAACAACCCTGGACATACAAAATCAAAAGAAAAGACAAGGAGCTGTAGATACAAGCTTCACCAACAGAATACAAGAGATGGAAGAGAGAATCTCAAGAGCAGAAGATTCCATAGAAATCATTGACTCAACTGTCAAAGATAATGTAAAGCAGAAAAAGCTACTGGTCCAAAACATACAGGAAATCCAGACTCAATGAGAAGATCAAACCTAAGGATAATAGGTATAGAAGAGAGTGAAGACTCCCAGCTCAAAGGACCAGTAAATATCTTCAACAAAATCATAGAAGAAAACTTCCCTAACCTAAAAAAAGAGATACCCATAGGCATACAAGAAGCCTACAGAACTCCAAATAGATTGGACCAGAAAAGAAACACCTCCTGTCACATAATAGTCAAAACACCAAACGCACAAAATAAAGAAAGAATATTAAAAGCAGTAAGGGAAAAAGGTCAAGTAACATATAAAGGCAGACCTATCAGAATCACACCAGACTTTTCGCCAGAAACTATGAAGGCCAGAAGATCCTGGACAGATGTCATACAGACCCTAAGAGAATACAAATGCCAGCCCAGGTTACTGTATCCTGCAAAACTCTCAATTAACATAGATGGAGAAACCAAGATATTCCATGACAAAACCAAATTTACACAATATCTTTCTACAAATCCAGCACTACAAAGGATAATAAAGGGTAAAGCCCAACATAAGGAGGCAAGCTATACCCTAGAAGAAGCAAGAAACTAATCATCTTGGCAACAAAACAAAGAGAAGAAAAGCACACAAACAAAACCTCACATCCAAATATGAATATAACAGGAAGCAATAATCACTATTTCTTAATATCTCTCAACATCAATGGCCTCAACTCCCCAATAATAAGACATAGATTAACAAACTGAATACGCAATGAGGACCCTGCATGCTGCTGCCTACAGGAAACACACCTCAGAGACAAAGACAGACACTACCTCAGAGTGAAAGGCTAGAAAACAACTTTCCAAGCAAATGGTCAGGAGAAGCAAGCTGGAGTAGCCATTCTAATATCAAATAAAATCAATTTTCAATTAAAAGTCATCAAAAAAGATAAGGAAGGACACTTCATATTCATCAAAGGAAAAATCCACCAAGATGAACTCTCAATCCTCATCTTCGGTTGGTTTATATACAAGTGTGCAATTTCTAGGCTTGAAAGTAAAATGATGCTATCTGGTGCTGGATAGAGGAGCCTTATTTTTTATTATGGCAGCTTGCTATTTTTGTAACATGGTGATTTGGTTGAACACAATAAAGTACAGTAGTAACTAATCTCCCCTTCTTCCTGGATGAGTGAGGAGATGATTAAATGTTGATGTCAGCATCCTTGAGCATATTCAGATGAGCTTCTGCTTCTGTTGAAAAGGATGCTGTGTTTGATTGTGGTCCGAAGCTTTGAAGCACTACTTGGCATCTCCTTCCTTGGAGGTCTCACTGTTTAAACATAACAGATTTGATAGCTTGTTGGTAAGGTGAGGTCCAGCTTGTCTCCACTAGGTCATCTTCATGTGAATCCGGTGGTTATACAGTTTTGTTTTAGGGATATTTCATTTTTTTAATAACGGTTTTAGCTGACATTCATGGAGAGATTGAATCCTTAGGACTGTGCCACTAGTGAAAGGAAATCCTGTCTAGAGTATGTTTCTTTACAAAGTTGTGTCACACCATCCTTTGGGCCCTCTGCTGGAAAAGTAGAATCAAGTCTCAAATAATGCCTTTTAAATTGTATCCTCTAGTATTATAGATGTAGGACAGTACTGTATCATACCTCTGTGGATGTAAAATAGCTTGTACCTGCTTTATGACACGTAGTAGTGACCGTGCTTTATCAGAGCTGTTTTTAATGATGTTGCTCAGAATGTTTTCTTTCCAGATGATGATTGAGAAGCTAATTTAAAAAAAAATGGTGCCAGGTACCACAAGAGTAACAGAACTGTGCTGTTTTCTCGGGTTTTGTTTTTTTACTTTTTTTTTTTTTTAATGGAGTGTGCTGGATGTCTCTACAGTTTTGTTCAGATGACTGCAGAACCTGGAAAAGCTGTTGCTGCTGTTGATGCATAACACACTGCTGTTATTGGTCTTTTTATATAAATATAAATATATATATACAGATATATAATTTGAATTTTTTGAAACTTTAGCTGTGCTGTCAACTTTGGAAAAAAGTATCCCCGTTTACTGTGTTGAGTTGGCACTGTACAGAAATTAACAGCCATATTGGTCTAGAAATGTTGAACTTAAGTTTTTTCCATTTGTACAGGGGTAACACACTGTATTAAATATGTAAGGTCTTATCTACGTGGGTTTGATTACAAAAACTAATAAAGTATTCTCTAAATTAAAAAAAAAAGATATGTTAATTGCCAAAGTACCTCACCTTACCAGAAGACTTAACTTTGTTATCTTCATTGGAGATAAAGCTTTTGTCGTATTAGTACAGAATTATAGGCTAGAGTCATGGAAGTATTTTAAAAAGAAACCTGGTAAAACATATCTTATTCCAAACAACAGTTAATTGGTTATTACAAAATACTGATATTTGGCCTATTACATATACAAATTTCAGGCAAAATTGATAATTTTACTCTGTACATGCTTTTGTACTTCCTATAAATTTGTGCATGCAACCCATAGAAAATATGCTTACTGTATTTATAGGTGGTTCATCTAATGAAAAGGCTACATGTATGATTGGATCACTTGTTTATTCTCTTCAGTTTCCCCTGCTTCAGCACAGATTATTAAATTACGTGCTGTAGCCACTGTTTTTAAAATTAAAAAAAAAATCATCAAGCTTTCAATTCATATACTGATAGCCAATGTGTGGCTTATGGTTTACAATTGATTAAAAAGTTTTCTTTTTTTAGATACTACTAGCCCTCAAATTTTACAATTACTTAATGCTTTATTAGAGGCAGGTTTTCTACTTAAAATCAGTGAGTGATGATTTCAGTGTGAATGTCTGACAACTCACTGTCCTTTCAGTGCTCTGACTCAGACAACTAAACAAAACCATAGACCCAGCTCTTTGAAAATGATAATGGAGTTGATAACACTCCCTCACAAATAGAGGAAGACTCCATTTGCTTACTTTCAACTCCCATCCTCACCTTGCCGGCTCAGGGATTTCTAGTGCGACTGAATCTGGACAATATTTATAGGATTTGACATCTCTAATTAATGCTTATGTTTAGGTAAATAAAGCTGGTGAGGGGCTGGAGAGATGGCTTAGTGGTTAAGAGCACTAAGTACTGTTCCTTTATAGGGCATTTAAGAACTCAAACTGGATTGCCTGGACCCCTTAGCAAGGGAGGACAATGATACCAGGCATGTTATAGGCCTTGTATAGAAACAGTTAGTCAAAAAATCTCATTCTTTATATATCCAAAACAATAATGCTGGAGACAATAATTTAGTATAAAAGTCAATTTATAAATACAAGTGCTCAGTGTCCTCAATTTAATCCTCAAGGACTTATCTTAATAAATAATATTTTAACAATATTTTAATAAATAAAAAAGGGGAGTTATCCCTGTATGCTAAAAAAAACAAAAAAAAAAAAAACAAAAAAACATTTTAAAGCAAAAGGTAGCATATTAGATAATATACATATAAAGCTGAATGTTTAAGACCATTGGCATTTGGGCATCTCTCAATGATCACTGCTAAATGTCATAGGAAAAAAAAGAACTGACTACCCCATGTGTGTTGTTCTCCATTCCTAATAATGCAAGGCTGATCCTTCTGTTCTTTAAATTCAGACCAGAACAGATTATCATACTTGTTCCTGAGCAAGGGCTGACTAATTATAATTGAAGAACATACTTTTCTTTGGCCTTCCAAAGAGTCATTATGTAAGAACACTCTCATCTTTCTTTCATCATTACACATTATTGGACTGTTTAAACATTCATCTTAAGCAGTAGAACCTTTTCAGGTCATTTAGCTTGTAGTAACATAGGACAAAAACCAGAAGACAAAAGATGGCATATTTGTACAGATAAAAAGAAAGTGAGGAGAGAAATAATTTTTTTAGCTAAATTATATTACAAATACTGATCAAAATGTAAAAATGATATATGTAATTAAAATATTTTAAGGGAAACAAGAATCTGATTGCTGATGTTTTGATAAAGCAAATATAGTGTTTCCATTTTGTTCGGATTTAATCCCAAGGTTATACAGAGCAGTAGTCTGGAACATTGCAAGAGAGTTTTTTGTTCATTTAT